>NC_084639.1:17007547-17107547 GCF_033978795.1 Nerophis ophidion
CTGACCTCTCTGGCAGGCTGCTTAAACATTAACACACACACACACACACACACACACACACACACACACAACGTGTCTTGGTCTAGCTGCAGACACACACACTGTAACATGCAAGCCAGGCCAGTAGAGCAGTGGTTTTCAACCACTGTGCCGCGTGATGTATTGTCTGGTGTGTCATGGGAGATTATGCAAATTCATCAAACTGGGCACCAAAAAATATTTTTTTTGCAAAACAAGAATTATAATTTACAAATTATGTGCCGTAGTCGAGTGTCTGTACTGTGTAGAATGTGATCATATTATGCCAATACTGTGTATACCTTTATATACATTTATACCTACATATATAACTATATACTATATTTATATATATATATATATATAACTATATACTATATTTTTATATATATATATATATATAATACATATATACATACATATGTATATATACACATACATATATATAAACATACATACATATATTTATAAGTACATACATATACATGCATACATTTATACATATATACATACATATACACATATGTACATACATATACTGTATATGCAGACATACATATACACACATTTAAAAGACATATGGATATATACATATATGTATATATGTACATTTATTTATGAGTACATACATATACACGCATACAGATATACAAAAATACATATATACATACATGTACACATATATATACATAAATATATATGTATACATACATATATATAAACATACCTACATATATTTAGAAGTACATACCAATACATGCATAGATATATACATACGTATACACATATATACATACATATACTGTATATGCATACATACATATAGACATACATATACACACATATAAAATACATATGTATATATCCATATACATACATATGGATATATACATATATGTATATACATACATATGTACATATATTTATAAGTACATACATATACATGCATACATTTATACAAAAATACATATATACATACATATACATACACATATATGTATACATACATATATACATACACATATATGTATACATACATATATACATACACATATATGTATACATACATATATACATACATATATATGTATACATACATATATACATACATATACATACACATATATGTATACATACATATATACATACACATATATGTATACATACATATACATACACATATATGTATACATATATGTATACATACACATATATGTATACATACATACATAAAAATATATACATACATTAACATATATACATACATACACACACACTTATATATACATACATAAGTCAATATACATACATGTATGTATGTATGTATGTATGTATATATAAGTGTGGGTGTGTGTGTGTGTATAAATATATACATCTATAAATTAGTCAATATTTATAGCAAAATTGTTTTGAAAATGTATCAAAATTGAAACAGCAGGTGTATAATGTCAAGTACATTAGTCAATTGGCATTTGTTTGCATTTCATGCATAAAAAATAAAGAGTTAGATGCAGTATTCAGATGTTTCAAATCACTAATGTTTACATGACATAAAATAGTAAACTGGTATTTTATGAGTAAAATAAACAAATCACATTAAAAAGCAAAAATTATGTTGACTTTTTAGGGGGTTTTTTAGATAGAAAATACCCCAAAATTGTGAATTCAAGCTTCTTTTTAAGTTTGGACATGTTGTGGTTTCTTTAAAAAAACAACAAAAAAATATTTTGTGAACAATTGTGTCAAATATGATACGAAATGAAAGTCATTCATGAAAATCAATTAAAAAAAAAAAAAAGAAAAAATTGTTTGGAGGTTCCAATAAAAGCTCCAGTTTTAAATAGTTGCATTTTCTGCAGGCTTGAAAAGGTTAATAATTATCGCTTATCCCCATTTTTTTTGTCAAATAAAAACCCTTTCTATAATTGTTCATAAATAAAAAGTGGAACAATGCAGCCATGCAATAAAATATTTTTATTGAGGCGGTAAAAAGAATATGTTGTAGTCTCACCGTGGCTTTTAAAACACAACCAAGGTGTCAAAGCAGAATAAAGTACAGCAAAGCTTATAAAAAAAGTGTTAAAATGTCTACTGGGTCACTTTGAGCTGACTCAGCACTTTCAAAACTTAATGACCCGGCCCCAGGTGTGTAGAATCAAGCACTTAGGCGTGCAGACTGTTTCTACAAACATTTGTAAAAGAATGGGCCGCTTTCAGTTATTTCTAGCATGGAATTGTCATAGGAAGTCTACCTGTGCGACAAATCCAGTCGTGAAATCTCCTCGCTCATAAATATTCCAAAGTCAACTTTATTATAAGAAAAGTGAAAAGTTTGGGAACAACAGCAACTCAGAGTCCGGTGTGGATGAACTTGACTGGCCTGCACAGAGTCCTGACCTGAACCCGATCGGGTGAATTAGAACAGAGACTGAGAGAGCCAGGCCTTCTCGAACCTCATGAATGCGCTTTTGGAAGAATGGTGGAAAATTCTAATAAACACACAAGAAGAGTTGATATCCAGCGTGGAACTGTCATAGGATGCCACCTGTGCGACAAATCCAGTGGTGAAATCTCCTCGATCATAAATATTCCAAAGTCAACTTTATTATAAGAAAAGTGAAAAGTTTGGGAACAACAGCAACTCAGAGTCCGGTTTGGATGAACTTGACTGGCCTGCACAGAGTCCTGACCTGAACCCGATCGGGTGAATTAGAACGGGGACTGAGACAGTCAGAACTTCTCGACCTCACCAATGCGCTTTTGGAAGAACGGTGGAAAATACTAATAAACACACAAGAAGAGTTAATTTCCAGCGTGGAACTGTCATAGAATGCCACCTGTGCGACAAATCCAGTCGTGAAATGTCCTCGCTCCTAAATATTCCAAAGTCAACTTTATTACAAGAAAAGTGAAGAGTTTGGGAACAACAGCAACTCAGAGTCCGGTTTGGATGAACTTGACTGGCCTGCACAGAGTCCTGACCTGAACCCGATCGGGTGAATTAGAACGGAGACAGAGAGTCAGGCCTTCTCGAACCTCATAAATGCGCTTTTGGAAGAACTGTGGAAAATTCCTATAAACACACTCCGCAACCTTGTGGACAGCCTTCCCAGAAGACTTGATTTCCAGCGTGGAACTGTCATAGGATGCCACCTGTGCGAAAAATCCAGTGGTGAAATGCCCTCGCTCATAAATATCCCAAAGTCAACTTTATTTTAAGAAAAGTGAAAAGTTTGGGAACAACAGCAAATCAGAGTCTGGTGTGGATCAACTTGACTGGCCTGCACAGAGTCCTGACCTGAACCCGATCGGGTGAATTAGAACAGAGACTGAGAGAGTCAGGCCTTCTCGAACCTCATGAATGCACTTTTGGAAGAACTGTGGAAAATCCCTATAAACACACTCTGCAACCTTGTGGACAGCCTTCCCAGAAGAGTTTATTTCCAGCGTGGAACTGTCATAGGATGCCACCTGTGCGACAAATCCAGTTGTGAAATGTCCTCGCTCCTAAATATTCCAAAGTCAACTTTATTACAAGAAAAGTGAAGAGTTTGGGAACAACAGCAACTCAGAGTCCGGTTTTGATGAATGCAGTATGAAGAAGAAAGTTTGAATGTAGACACATAGAATCATCATACTGCTGTCATTATATGTGTCAAGTCTTCATTCTGTCAGAGTCGGTTTGTGACGAACCCCAAGATGCAGAGATGGAGGCAGGCATGGAGTGAGAAAACATGATTTCATTGAAATACTACAACAAAACCGAACAAAAGGGTACAAAAAAAAAGCGCAGAGTTAGCATGGGAGCTAGAAAATAAAAGCAGCTTAGCATGGAAGCTAGCATGAACAGAACCGGGAACACAAGTCGTTACATGTTGTATAAAGACAAATTGGAAGCAGGGAACAAAATACAGTAAGCTACAAACGAAAATCTAACTTACCGCTACGCTGCAAAGATACGACACGACAGGTAGCGACGGCCAGAGCGACATGTGGCAACGACAATAATCCAGCAACTGACTGGAGGACAAAAACAGACTAAAATAGATGCGGGCTGATTGACACCAGGTGTGGCCAGGTGCCAATCATCCGCGGCTGAGGGGAAAACCGCACACAGATGAAAAACTAAAACAAACAAACTGTGAGTGGCAAGCCTGACATATTGTATAAAGACAAATTGGAAGCAGGGAACAAAAAGCAGTAAGCTACAAACATCTAACAAAAATATAACTTACTGCTACGCTGCAAAGACACGACACGACAGGTAGCGACAGCCAGAGCGACATGTGGCAACGACAATAATCCAGCAACTGACTGGAGGACAAAAACAGACTCAAATAGAAGCAGGCTGATTGACACCAGGTGTGGCCAGGTGCCAATCGGCCGCCGCTGAGGGGAAATCAGCACACAGGGGAAAAAACAGAATACAGACAGGAACTAAAAACAGCCCGTGTGATGTCCCGACCGCACCAAAAGCCGTCATTAATTTGCTCGGCGAAGGCCAGGCGAGAGGGTGGCAAGGTAAGGGGACCTGGATTCAGGACTGGTTTTTGTCCAGAGCTGTTCCTTCCTCCCACTTCCAAAGACATGCACCTGGGGATAGGTTGATTGGCAACACTAAATTGGCCCTAGTGTGTGAATGTGAGTGTGAATGTTGTCTGTCTATCTGTGTTGGCCCTGCGATGAGGTGGCGACTTGTCCAGGGTGTACCCCGCCTTCCGCCCGATTGTAGCTGAGATAGGCGCCAGCGCCCCCCGCGACCCCGAAAGGGAATAAGCGGTAGAAAAATGGATGGATGGATGGATGTTCCAGGAAGGTTTTCCACCTTTAAGCAGAAGATAATTCCTTTGGGATCAATGAACTCACCCTGCTTGTTTATTTCTGCACTCTCACACACTTATCATTATCATCAAGTTAACTTTCAGTTTCAATTCCTGCCTGTCAAAAGTAGTTTGTGACGAACCCCAAGACGCAGAGATGGAGGCAGGCATGGAGTGAGAAAACATGATTTCATTTAAATAATAGAACAAGAACAAACAAAAAGGTACTAACACAAAGTAACACAAACTAAGGGAGCTAGCATGGGAGCTAGAAAACAAAAAAGGAACTTAGCATGGACGCTAGCAAGAATCGAGCAGGAAACAGAAGTCGTACATGCAATATAAAAACAAACTTGCAAGCAGGGAACAAAACGCAGTTAGCTAAACACCGCACTCAAACCTAGCTTACCGCAACGCTGCATAGACAAGATACGACACGACAGGTAGCAACGACAAGAGCGACATCGACACGACGCGAGAGCGACAATAATCCAGCACTGACTGGAGGAACAAAGCAGGTAAAAATAGGAGTGGGCTGATTGACACCAGGTGCGGCCAGGTGCCAATCAGCCGCAGCTGAGGTGAAACAGCGCTCAGGGAGAGAGACAGGAAACTAACAAAATAAGAGCGCTGACAGGAACTAAACACAGCAAATACTAGACACACACAGAGAGGAAAAACTCAAACACGAACAAGCCTGACACTGCTGAGGCGAGGCAAAGGTGGACAAAAGCATGAGAGACATGTAAGCGAATAGTACCAAAATACTAATGGATCGTATTCGGTACTGGACCACCTCTGGAACGTATCAGGCACGCACCCGAAGTCACGACGAGTCTTTGCTGGTTTTACGAGCAGGGGAGCGTGTTCGGCAGCGCGCACACACAGGGTACTTACAAGCAGACAGGGTTTGTAGACAGAAAAGGGAGAACGGACGCATAACTTCAGTTATAAGACTGAAAGGCCCTCAGGAAGAGCTGCTTTAAGACATGGCGACAAGTATCGTAATCACTGGAGGACGAGGGATAGCTATAGATGTTTCACTACACACCGTAGGAGGATATAATAGCTCACCATGTAAACAATGTAAACAAACACAAGAAGGCCTGACTCTCTCAGTCTCTGTTCTAATTCACCCGATTGGGTTCAGGTCAGGACTCTGTGCAGGCCAGTCAAGTTGATCCACACCGGGCTCTGAGTTGCTGTTGCTCCCACACTCTTCACTTTTCTTATAATAAAGTTGACTTTGGAATATTTAGGAGCGAGGAGATTTCACGACTGGATTTGTCGCACAGGTGGCATCTTATGACAGTTCCACGCTGGAAATTAACTCCACTAGGAAGGCTGTCCACAAGGTTGCAGAGTGTGTTTATATGAATTTTCCACAGTTCTTCCAAAAGCGCATTGGTGAGGTCGAGAAGGTCTGACTCTCTCAGTCTCTTTTATAATTCACCCGATCGGGTTCAGGTCAGGACTCTGTGCAGGCCAGTCAAGTTCATCCATACCGGACTCTGAGTTGCTGTTGCTCCCACACTCTTCACTTTTCTTATAATCAAGTTGACATTGGAATATTTAGGAGCGAGGAGATTTCACGACTGGATTTGTCGCACAGGTGGCATCCTATGACAGTTCCACGCTGGAAATCAACTCTTCTAGGAAGGCTGTCCACAAGGTTGCAGAGTGTGTTTATAGGGATTTTCCACAGTTCTTCCAAAAGCGCATTGGTGAGGTCGAGAAGGCCTGACTCTCTCAGTCTCTGTTCTAATTCACCTGATCGGGTTCAGGTCAGGACTCTGTGCAGGCCAGTCAAATTAATCCACACCGGACTCTGAGTTGCTGTTGTTCCCAAACTCTTCACTTTTCTTATAATAAAGTTGACTTTGGAATATTTAGGAGCGAGGAGATTTCACCACTGGATTTCTCGCACAGGTGGCATCCTATGACAGTTCCACGCTGGAAATCAAGTCTTCTGGGAAGGCTGTCCACAAGGTTGAAGAGTGTGTTTATAGGAATTTTCCACTGTTCTTCCAAAAGCGCATTGGTGAGGTCGAGAAGGTCTGACTCTCTCAGTCTCTTTTATAATTCACCCGATCGGGTTCAGGTCAGGACTCTGTGCAGGCCAGTCAAGTTGATCCACACCGGACTTTGAGTTGCTGTTGTTCCCAAACTCTTCCAATTCGTTATAATAAAGCAGACAGTTGGCTTTGGACGAGGACATTTATTGACTGGATTTGTTGCACAAAATACTCAGTCTCCGTTCTAGTTCATCCGAAAGACGTTCTAATCGGGTTCAGGTCAGGACTCTGTGCAGGCCAGTCAAGTTCATCCACTTGACTGGTTTTTCTTACAATAAAGTTGACTTTGGAATATTTAGGAGCGAGGAGATTTCACGACGGGATTTGTCGCACAGGTGGCATCCTATGACAGTTCCACGCTGGAAATCAACTCTTCTAGGAAGGCTGTCCACAAGGTTGCAGAGTGTGTTTATAGAAATTGTCCACAGTTCTTCCAAAAGCGCATTGGTAAGATCGAGAAGGCCCGACTCTCTCAGTCTTCTTTCTAATTCACACGATCGAGTTCAGGTCAGGACTCTGTGCAGGCCAGTCAAGTTCATCCACACCGGGCTCTGAGTTGCTGTTGTTCCCACACTCTTCACTTTTCTTGTAATAAAGTTGACTTTTGAATATTTATGAGCGAGGAGATTTCACGACTGGATTTGTCGCACAGGTGGCATCCTATGACGGTTCCACGCTGGAAATCAACTCTTCTAGGAAGGCTGTCCACAAGGTTGCGGAGTGTGTTTATAGGAATTTTCCACAGTTCTTCCAAAAGCACATTGGTCGAGAAAGCCTTACTCCCCCAGTTTCCTTTCTAATTCACCCGATCGGGTTCAGGTCAGGACTCTGTGCAGGCCAGTCAAGTTCATCCACACCGGACTCTGAGTTGCTGTTGTTCCCAAACTCTCCCAAATGGCCAGCCAGATAGTCGCCATGCTGACTGCACATCCTGGGGAAAAGATTATTGCGGCCGCTGCTCACTTTTCATCAGCACAATAGCAAGAGGCGGCCCAGCACCAGCACAATAAAGCGGGCGGGGGGGGGCGACATAAACCTGTCGACTTGGCCTGAAATTGATGGTTCCTGGTGGGGGTCCAGGGTGGCGGGCGGCCCCTGAATCACACGGAGGGAGGAAGGCTGGTGGAAGTGGGCTCGGACTTGGAGGAGAGAGAGGAGTGTTTGTCAGGGAGAACCAAGGAAGGCTCCGGAGACCCGACCCCCCCCCTGGGTCGGATCCTCTCCTGGCTCCAGACAGGATCTGGCTGTGATTAATCGGCGGCGATGGCTGATAAGGAAGCCCCGCCTCCTAACTCGCTGGCTCTGGCACTCGGGGAAGACAATTGAGCACGGCTGAAAAACTCGGGAGGGGTGACAGCAGGTCTGGGCGTCTGGCTCGGGGGCCAAAGTGGACTCACAGTAGGTGTTGTACCAATACCAGTATTACTATTATGTTAGATCCACTATGGACTGGACTCTCACTATTATGTTAGATCCACTATGGACTGGACTCTCACTATTATGTTAGATCCACTATGGACTGGACTCACACTATTATGTTAGACCCACTATGGACTGGACTCTCACTATTATGTTAGATCCACTATGGACTGGACTCTCACACTATTATGTTAGATCCACTATGGACTGGACTCACACTATTATGTTAGATCCACTATGGACTGGACTCTAACTATTATGTTAGATCCACTACTGACTGGACTCTCACTATTATGTTAGATCCACTATGGACTGGACTCTCACTATTATGTTAGATCCACTATGGACTGGACTCTCACTATTATGTTAGATCCACTATGGACTGGACTCTCACTTTTATGTTAGATCCACTCTGGACTGGACTCTCACTATTATGTTAGATCCACTATGGACTGGACTCTCACACTATTATGTTAGATCCACTATGGACTGGACTCTCACACTATTATGTTAGATCCACTATGGACTGGACTCTCACACTATTATGTTAGATCCACTATGGACTGGACTCTCACTATTATGTTAGCTCCACTAAGGACTGGACTCTCACTATTATGTTAGATCCACTATGGACTGGACTCTTATTATTATGTTAGATCCACTATGGACTGGACTCTCACTATTATGTTAAATCCACTATGGACTGGACTCTCACACTATTATGTTAGATCCACTATGGACTGGACTCTCACTATTATGTTAGATCCACTATGGACTGGACTCTCACACTATTATGTTAGATCCACTATGGACTGGACTCTCACACTATTATGTTAGATCCACTATGGACTGGACTCACACTATTATGTTAGATCCACTATGGACTGGACTCTCACTATTATGTTAGATCCACTATGGACTGGACTCACACTATTATGTTAGACCCACTATGGACTGGACTCTCACTATTATGTTAGATCCACTATGGACTGGACTCTCACACTATTATGTTAGATCCACTATGGATTGGACTCACACTATTATGTTAGATCCACTATGGACTGGACTCTCACTATTATGTTAGACCCACTATGGACTGGACTCTCACTATTATGTTAGATCCACTATGGACTGGACTCTCACTATTATGTTAGATCCACTATGGACTGGACTCTCACTATTATGTTAGATCCACTCAGGACTGGACTCTCACTATTATGTTAGATCCACTATGGACTGGACTCTGCATTTCTAAACCGGTCTGTAGTTTTAGGGAAAAACTGCGGTCCTCCTTTGCGGCGACTCAGTTCCCAGACTAGCTGAGGCGTGCTGACGAGGAAGGGAGAAAAAAAAGGAATGGCTGAAAAGGCCGAGGGGTGGTGGTTCGGTTCCTCCTTTCCAGACCAGAACAGCAGATTATCCCAGCAGCCAGTTACCTCGTTTCTTCACCGCACGGCCGAGGGAACAGGTGATCAAAGCCGGGGCCCCCAGGAAGGGTCTTAGGGCCCAGCAGTGGGGACCAAAGGGATTGTTTGCAGGCAGAAGGAGACTTTTGACAGGAAAGACAGCTTAAAAACTGACAATAAAGCAGCTGTAAAATGTTTCTTGTTGCAGGCTGGCTCTCACAACACCGTTTTTGTATTTTTTTTTTAGTAGGACTCTGGCGTTTCCTACGGCGCCATTTGAACAGTCACATGCAGGCAACAAAAGGCGACATGGGAGGGGGGGGAGGGGGGGGAGGCCGGGGTCTTAGGTCTAAAAGGGATGCTTTGTGCACAGGATATTGTGCAACGGGACCCTTTCATCCCGGCTATGTTCCGAATTTGGACGCATTCTTCGCCGTGACAAAAGTGTGGTTTCCCCGTTGAAGGATTAGTCGTCAAATGCAAGTTTAAAAAAAAAAAAAAGAAAAAAAAGTGGACTTTGTTCTCCCGACTTGAATTCAGATCGAGATTTTGCTGATGATCTTGCTGTCTTTGCACCGAAAAAACTGACAGACTGAAGGAATTCGCCCAACATGTCGAGCTGAACGTACAAACCCCGTTTCAAAGAGTTGGGAAATTGTCCATCCATCCATTTCCTACCGCTTATTCCCTTTTGGGGTCGCTGGCGCCTATCTCAGCTACAATCGGGCGGAAGGCGGGGCACACCCTGGACAAGTCGCCACCTCATCGCAGGGCCAACACAGATAGACAGACAACATTCACACACTAGGGACCATTTAGTGTTGCCAATCAACCTATCCCCAGTTGGAGGTGGGAGGGGCCTATCCCCAGGTGCATGTCTTTGGAGGTGGGAGGGGCCTATCCCCAGGTGCATGTCTTTGGAGGTGGGAGGGGCCTATCCCCAGGTGCGTGTCTTTGGAGGTGGGAGGGGCTTATCCCCAGGTGCGTGTCTTTGGAGGTGGGAGGGGCCTATCCCCAGGTGCATGTCTTTGGAGGTGGGAGGGGCCTATCCCCAGGTGCATGTCTTTGGAGGTGGGAGGGGCCTATCCCCAGGTGCATGTCTTTGGAGGTGGGAGGGGCCTATCCCCAGGTGCATGTCTTTGGAGGTGGGAGGGGCTTATCCCCAGGTGCGTGTCTTTGGAGGTGGGAGGAGCCTATCCCCAGGTGCGTGTCTTTGGAGGTGGGAGGGGCCTATCCCCAGGTGCGTGTCTTTGGAGGTGGGAGGGGCCTATCCCCAGGTGCATGTCTTTGGAGGTGGGAGGGGCCTATCCCCAGGTGCGTGTCTTTGGAGGTGGGAGGGGCCTATCCCCAGGTGCATGCCTTTGGAGGTGGGAGGGGCCTATCCCCAGGTGCGTGCCTTTGGAGGTGGGAGGAAGTACGGAGTACCCGGAGTAGAACCCACGCATTCACGGGGAGAACATGCAAACTCCACACAGAAAGATCCCGAGCCTGGATTTGAACCCAGGACTGCAGGACCTTCGTATTGTGAGGCAGACGCACTAACCCCTCTGCCACCGTGAATGGATGGATGGAATTTGATGCCAGCAACACGTGACAAAGAAGTTGGGAAAGGTGGCAATGAATACGGATAAAGTTGAGGAATGCTCATCAAACACTTATTTGGAACATCCCACAGGTGTAATTGGGAACAGGTGGGTGCCATGATTGGCTATAAAAACAGCTTCCCAGTCTTTCACAAGAAAGGATGGGGCGAGGTACACCCCTTTGTCCACAACTGCGTGAGCAAATAGTCAAACAGTTTAAGAACAACCTTTCTCAAAGTGACATTGCAAGAAATTTAGGGATTTCAACATCTACGCTCCATAATATCATCAAAAGGTTCAGAGAATCTGGAGAAATCACTCCACGTAAGTGGCATGGCCGGAAACCGTGACCTTCCATCCCTCAGACGGCACTGTATCAAAAACCCACATCAATGTCTAAAGGATATCACCACATGGGCTCAGGAACACTTCATAAAACCACTGTCAGTAACTACAGTTGGTCGCTACATCTGTAAGTGCAAGTTAAAGCTCTACTATGCAAAGCGAAAGCCATTTATCAACAACATCCAGAAACGCCACTGGCTTCTCTAGGCCTGAAATCATCCAAGATGGACTGATGCAAAGTGGAAAAGTGTTCTGTGGTCTGACGAGTCCACATTTCAAATTGTTTTTGGAAATATTTGACATGGTGTCATCCGGACCAAAGGGGAAGTGAACCATCCAGATTGTTAGCGACGCAAAGTTGAAAAGCTTTTCTCAAGTGACTCAAAGCGCTTTACATAGTGAAACCCAATATCTAAGTTACATTCAAAGCAGTGTGGGTGGCACTGGGAGCAGGTGGGTAAAGTGTCTTGCCCAAGGACACAACGGCAGTGACTAGGATGGCACAAGCGGGAATCGAACCTGCAACCCTCAAGTTGCTGGCACGGCCACTCTACCAACCGAGCTATGCCACCCCAAGGCATGGGTAACTTACACATCTGTGAAGGCACCATTAATGGTGAAAGGTTCATACAGGTTTTGGAGCAACATATGTTGTCATCCAAGCAACGTTATCATGGACGGCCCTGCTTATTTCAGCAAGACAATGCCAAGCCACATTCAGAAATAAGCAGGGGCGTCCATGATAACGTTTGCTTGGATGACAACATATGTTGTTCCAAAACCTGTATGGACCTTTCAGCATTAATGGTGCCTTCATAGATGTGTAAGTTACCCATGTCTTGGGCACTAATACACCCCCATACCATCACACATGCTGGCTTTTACACTTTGCACCTAGAACAATCCGGATGGTTCGCTTCCCCTTTGGTCCGGATGACACCATGTCAAATATTTCCAAAAACAATTTGAAATTTGGACCCGTCAGACCACAGAACACTTTTCCACTTTGCAACAGTCTATCTTAGATGATCTCGAGCCCAGAGAAGTTTGTTTCAATTCTGGATGTTGTTGATAAATGGCTTTGGCTTTGCATAGAGTAGAGCTTTAACTTGCACTTACAGATGTAGCGACCAACTGTAGTTACTGACAGTGGTTTAATAGAGTGTTCCCCGAGCCCATGTGGTGATATCCTTTACACACTGATGTTGGTTATTGATGCAGTACCGCCTGAGGGATCAAAAGTCCGTAATATCATGGCTTACGTGCAGTGATTTCTCCAGATTCTCTGAACCTTTTGATGATTTTACAGACCGTAGATGGTAAAATCACTAAATTCCTTGCAATAGCTCGTTGAGAAATGTTGTTCTAAGGGTTCTGGAACCCTTAGATTTGACAATATGGAAAAAAGTTAAAGTAGCAATGATAGTCACACACACACCAGATGTGGTGAAATGTGTCCTCTGCATTTGACCCAACCCCTCGTTCACCCTCTGGGAGGTGAGGGGAGCAGTGAGCAGCAGGAGTTGCCAAGCCCGGGAATCATTTTGGTGATTTAACCCCTGATTCGAATTCTTGATGCTGAGTACCAAGCAGGGAGGTAATGGCTCACATTTTTATAGTCTCTGGTATGACTCGGCCGGGATTTGAACTCACAACCTACCGATCTCAGGGCGGACACTCTAACCACTAGACAACTGAGCTCGTGAAAAATACAAAATAAGACAAATGTCCTTTGAAATTCCGATAACCACCTCATGACTGGTTTCAACAAAGGTTCAAAATCTGTAAGACCTCACGGAACTCTCCAGTCCTTGAGTATTGTAGACCTCACGGAACTCTTCCGTCCTTGAGTATCGTAGACCTCACGGAACTCTCCAGTCCTGGAGTATCGTAGACCCTCACAGAACTCTCCAGTCCTTGAGTATTTTAGATCTCACTGAACTCTCCAGTCCTTGACTATCGTAGACCCTCATGGAACCCTCCAGTCCTTGAGTATCATAGAACCTCACGGAACTCTCCCGTCCTTGAGTATCGTAGACCTCACGGAACTCTCCAGTCCTTGAGTATCGTAGACCCTCACAGAACTCTCCAGTCCTTGAGTATTTTAGATCTCACTGAACTCTCCAGTCCTTGACTATCGTAGACCCTCATGGAACCCTCCAGTCCTTGAGTATCATAGACCCTCACGGAACTCTCCCGTCCTTGAGTATTGTAGACCACACAGAACTCTACAGTCCTTGAGTATCGTAGACCCTTACGGAACTCTCCCGTCCTTAAACATCGTAGACCTCATGGAACTTTCCAATCCTTGAGTATCGTAGACCTCACGGAACTCTCCAGTCCTTGAGTATCTTAGAACCTAATGGAACTTTCCCGTCCATGAGTATCGTAGACCTCACCGAACTCTCCCGTCCTTGAGTATCGTAGACCCTCACGGAACTCTCCAGTCCTTGAGTATTGTAGACCTCACGGAACTCTCCCGTCCTTGAGTATCGTAGACCCTCACGGAACTCTCCAGTTCTTGAGTATCGTAAACCCTCACAGAACTCTCCAGTCCTTGAGTATCGTAGACCCTCACAGAACTCTCCAGTCCTTGAGTATCGTAGACCCTCACGGAACTCTCCCGTCCTTGAGTATCGTAGACCTCACGGAACTCTCCAGTCATTGAGTATCGTAGACCCTCAGGGAACTCTCCAGTCCTTGAGTATGATAGACCTCACGGAGCTCTCCAGTCCTTGAGTATCGTAGACCCTCGCAGAACTCTCCAGTCCTTGAGTATTGTAGACCCTCACGGAACTATCCAGTCCTTGAGTATGATAGACCTCACGGAGCTCTCCAGTCCTTGAGTATCGTAGACCCTCACAGAACTCTCCCGTCCTTGAGTATCGTAGACCCTCATGGAACTTTCCCGTCCTTGAGTACCGTAGACCTCACAGAACTCTCCAGTCTTTGAGTATCATAGACCCTCACGGAACTCTCCAGTCCTTGAGTATTGTAGACCTCACGGAACTCTCCCGTCCTTGAGTATCGTAGACCCTCAGGAACTCTCCAGTCCTTGAGTATCGTAGACCCTCACGGAACTCTCCAGTCCTTGAGTATCGTAGACCCTCACGGAACTGTCCAGTCCTTGAGTATGGACCTGTATCATTGCCTTACATAGCAAGATGGGGACTCGCCAAGGTCCACCTGTCAGAGGCTTAAAACTACACATGAACTTCTGGGTTTATTCTTCCATTACAGCAAAAAGTAAATCAGGTCTGAAAGGTCCAACAGGACTGGAAGGATTCCTCCTCAGAGCCCTGGAAAACCTCAACAGAGACGCACAAGTGACACGCTTTGAGAAGCCCGATCGGGGACAGACAGCCAAGGGGGGAGGAAAGGAAAAGCAGTAAGAATAAACTTCCTGTGGGAGGAATGTGGCTGCAAGCCTTCATGACTTGGACTCTGCCGGGTCACATACCGACGGTGATGGTAAATATTTAACATTTAATTTCCTCACTGTAAGGTAGACCGGATGTGGAGAACATTACAGTGCGCCTGAAGCACCCGGACCAGGTCTGGCGGTGTAACCAGATACCCACTGAGGAAACACTTAGCTCCTGTTCCTCGCCTCCTTGGACTGGACTTGGTATCAACTTAGGGATGAACCGGAATGGAAAGAGTGAAAGTATCTGAGCTACGGTATTTAATCAAGTCAAGGATCCGAAATCTGAACTGAGTTCGCCTCACTTCTCAACCTCTTTTTGGGTGGAATGAACAGGTCTCTGGTTTTTTGTGATAAAGTGATCGGAGCACATACTTGTTTCTTCGGACTTGGGGAAGGCCATTCTAAAACCTTCATTCTAGCCTCATTCCTTTACCACCTTTGAGGTGTGTCTGGGGTCATCATCCAACTGCCCCTAAAACCCAACCACTGGAAGTAAAAACCTCCTTTTTCATTGTCCCATTTGAAGTTCCATTGGCAGCAAAACAGAACCAGAGCATAACACTACCACCACCATGCTTGACGGTAGGCATGCTGTTCCTGGGATTAACGGAGCCTCCACCGCCGGATGCAGTTTTAAAGGTCACGCCCAGGACATCCCAACAGGACAATGACCCCAAACACACCTCAAAAGTGGTAAAGGAATGTCTAAATGAGGCTGGAAGGAAGGTTTTAGAACGGCCTTCCCAAAGTCCTGACTTGAACATGTGGACAATGCCTAAGAAACAAGTCCGTGTCAGAAAACTGACAAAAAAAATAAGAGTTGTAGAAATGACTGGAAACTCATGTTCTTTACAAGTGTGTCCACTTTTGATGACTCGAGAAGATTGAACGTGAGGAAGACTGCTGTCCGGGTCAAAGAACGCCACGGAAGGATTTTCCTGGTTCCCACGGGAGGAAATTTCACTTCAATGTTTTTGTTTTTAAATTATATTCTTACATTTTTTAGTTTTTACTATGTTTCATGTTCTATACACACTGTATACACTTTGTGATTCTGTCTGTGATATCCGCTATATAAATAAATGTCAATTATTTTCCCTGTAGGCTTTAAATTTCTAGGTAGGAGCGAAAGTTTGACAGACATAGCAACAGTAACTAATGGGGGCGGGGCTAAGCGGAACCAACTTACGCGCGGATAGGTAGCCGGCTAATGTGTGGACCACAATTACACAAAATGGATACATTTGTGACTCGCACCTCTAAGGTCGTCCAGCCAGAGTCGGCGCCTGCAGAGAAACAAAAATCTGACGGGGCTAATCAACCAAAAAGCCGACTGAAAAGAAAATATGAAGAAGGGTATCTTGCTCTTGGATTCACGGCAACAGTGTTTGGGGCGGAGGAGAGAACCCTGTGTGTTCTGTGTCTAAAACCGCTAGCATGAGATCCAACAAAGTAAAGAGACACCTGGAGACCACACACCCCAATCATGTCAATTAGCCACTTGATTTCTTTCTAAGAAAACTGTCAGAGTGCCGCCAACGGGAGAAGTGCATGATAAAAGCTGCATCAGCAAACAGTATCGCTCAAATGGCTTCACATAGAGTTGCACAATGCAAAAAAGCACACACTATTGCCGAGCATCACATTCTCCCCGCTGCAACTGACATGGTGTCAGCTAAATTAAAAGCTGTCCCGCTGTCAAACGACACAGTTGCGAGACGTATATGTGACATTGCAGGAGATCTTGAGGAACAACTCGTAGACAAATTAAGAGAAAGTTTTTTTGCTTTACAAGTGGACCAAGCTACTGACAGAAATAAAGACTGCCTGTTCATCGCATACGTCCGCTCTGTGAATGGAGAGTCACTGTGCGAGGATTTGCAAATTTATTGCAAAGTGGCACTTTTATTTTATTTATTATTGAACTTGATGCAAGTTATTTTATTTATTATTGAACTTGATGCAAGTTATTTATTATCGAACGTGATGCAAGTTATTTGTTATTGAACTTGATGCAAGTTATTTATTATTGAACTTGATGCAAGTTATTTGTTATTGAACTTGATGCAAGTTATTTATTATTGAACTTGATGCAAGTTATTTGATTTATTATTGAACTTGATGCAAGTTATAACACTTGTATTATTTATTATTGAACTCGATACAAGTTATTTATTATTGAACTTGATGCAAGTTATTTGATTTATTATTGAACTTGATGCAAGTTATTTATTATCAAACATGATGCAAGTTATTTTATTTATTATCGAACTTGATGCAAGTTATAACACTTGTATTATTTATTATTGAACTCGATACAAGTTATTTATTATTGAACTTGATGCAAGTTATTTGATTTATTATTGAACTTAATGCAAGTTATAACACTTGTATTATTTATTATTGAACTTGATGCAAGTTATTTATTATTGAACTTGATGCAAGTTATTTGATTTATTATTGAACTTGATGCAAGTTATTTATTATCGAACGTGATGCAAGTTATTTGTTATTGAACTTGATGCAAGTTATTTATTATTGAACTTGATGCAAGTTATTTGTTATTGAACTTGATGCAAGTTATTTATTATTGAACTTGATGCAAGTTATTTGATTTATTATTGAACTTGATGCAAGTTATAACACTTGTATTATTTATTATTGAACTCGATACAAGTTATTTATTATTGAACTTGATGCAAGTTATTTGATTTATTATTGAACTTGATGCAAGTTATTTATTATCAAACATGATGCAAGTTATTTTATTTATTATCGAACGTGATGCAAGTTATTTGTTATTGAACTGGATGCAAGTTATTTTATTTATTATTGAACTCGATGCAAGTTATTTATTATTGAAATTGATGCAAGTTATTTGATTTATTATTGAACTTGATGCAAGTTATTTTATTTATTATTGAACTTGATGCAAGTTATAACACTTTTATTTGATTTATTATCGAACTTGAAGCAAGTTATTTGATTTATTATTGAACTTGAAGCAAGTTATTTTATTTATTATTGAACTTGATGCAAGTTATTTATTATCGAACGTGATGCAAGTTATTTGATTTATTATTGAACTTGATGTAAGTTATAACACTTATTTGATTTATTATTGAACTTGATGCAAGTTATTTATTATCGAACGTGATGCAAGTTATTTGATTTATTATTGAACTTGATGTAAGTTATAACACTTATTTGATTTATTATTGAACTTGAAGCAAGTTATTTTATTATTGAACTTGATGCAAGTTATTTGATTATTGAACTTGAAGCAAGTTATTTTATTTATTATTGAACTTGATGCAAGTTATTTTATTTATTATTGAACTTGATGCAAGTTATTTTATTTATTATTGAACTTGATGCAAGTTATTTGATTTATTATCGAACGTGATGCAAGTTATTTGTTATTGAACTTGATGCAAATTATTTGATTTATTATTGAACTTGATGCAAGTTATTTGATTTATTATTGAACTTGATGCAAGTTATAACACTTCTATTATTTATTATTGAACTTGATGCAAGTTATTTGATTTATTATCGAACTTGAAGCAAGTTATAACACTTATTTGATTTATTATTGAACTTGAAGCAAGTTATTTTATTTATTATTGAACTTGATGCAAGTTATTTTATTTATTATTGAACTTGATGCAAGTTATTTATTATGGAACTTGATGCAAGTTATTTTATTTATTATTGAACTTGATGCAAGTTAATTATTGAACTTGATGCAAGTTATTTATTATTGAACTTGATGCAAGTTATTTATTATTGAACTTGATGCAAGTTATTTTATTTATTATTGAACTTGATGCAAGTTATTTATTATTGAACTTGATGCAAGTTATAACCCTTTTATTTGATTTATTATTGAACTTGATGCAAGTTATAACACTTTTATTTTATTTATTATTGAACTTGATGCAAGTTATTTTATTTATTATTGAACTTGATGCAAGTTATTTATTATTGAACTTGATGCAAGTTATAACACTTTTATTTGATTTATTATTGAACTTGATGCAAGTTATAACACTTTTATTTTATTTATTATTGAACTTGATGCAAGTTATTTTATTTATTATTGAACTTGATGCAAGTTATTTTATTTATTATTGAACTTGATGCAAGTTATTTATTATTGAACTTGATGTTATTTGATGTTATTGAGTCTGAATGTATACAACTTGATGTTCAATCAATTTGAAAATGTTAAGCTAGTCATCAGTGTTCTGTTGTGGCGATGGTGGTGGCAGGTGGGACTTGAAACCTCCTCCTTGTCCAAAGCGGGGGATGACAAACAAAGTTTGAGAACAAGTGCGCTAAGCTAACAAGACAAGCGAGCACACAGCAACTTCGCCCCCTGATCCATCACTTCCTGCGTCTCCCATTCCGAGGCGGTCAGCGGGCGTGCGTGTGGCCAGCGGCCAGCGGGCAGTGCCGCACCTCGTGAAGAAGCCATTGTGCAGCCATAGTTTCCGAGGAGGTGATGGATAGTCTGCCAGGCCCCATGTGAAGTGTACACAAGAGCAGGGAGACACTCCAATGACAGACATCTTTGTTCAGACAAAAGGGGAGCAAAGACCTGGGTGACAGCAGCCAGACACTTGACAGCTTGTTGTCTTTTTATCATCAGCACCTGCACTGATGGGACGCCGATAACAACACACAATGTTGTGGTGCAACGTTTACACGACTACTGCATGGGCAGCTGCATATTTCATTTACAGACTTTTTGTGGGGCTGGTGAAAGTGTTTATTTGATGATCGCCATCAGGATGATGCCAAACACTGAATGAAATGTTGGAGTACGTACATCAACAAGAACTGTGGCTAGAGATGTCCTCATTCACCATTGTAGGTGAAGACAACACATGAGGTAAGTGTCTATATTAGCCTACTATCAAAATGACTTTAAAAGTCTTATATAAGTGTTATAATGAAGTCAACTCATTAGGTAAGACTTTTAAAGTCATTTTGATAGTAGGCTAATATAGACACTTACATCATGTGTTGCCTTCATTATAACACTTATATAAGACTTTTAAAGTCATTTTGATAGTAGGCTAATATAGACACATCATGTGTTGTCTTCATTATAACACTTTTATCAATTTTAAAGTCATTTTGATAGTAGGCTAATATAGACACTTACATCATGTGTTGTCTTCATTATAACACTTATATAAGACTTTTAAAGTCATTTTGATAGTGGGCTAATATAGACACTTGCATCATGTGTTGCCTTCATTATAATACTTTTAAAGTCATTTTGATAGTAGGCTAATATAGACACATCATGTGTTGTCTTCATTATAACACTTATATAATACTTTTAAAGTCATTTTGATAGTAGGCTAATATAGACACTTACATCATGTGTTGTCTTCATTATAACACTTATATAATACTTTTAAAGTCATTTTGATAGTAGGCTAATATAGACACTTACATCATGTGTTGCCTTCATTATAAAACTTATATAAGACTTTTAAAGTCATTTTGATAGTAGGCTAATATAGACACTTACATCATGTGTTGCCTTCATTATAACACTTATATAAGACTTTTAAAGTCATTTTGATAGTAGGCTAATATAGACACTTACATCATGAGTTGCCTTCATTTGACACTTATTCAAGATTGTTAAAGTCATTTTGATAGTAGGCTAATATCGCTAATATAGAAACTTACATCATGTGTTGTCTTCATTATAAAACTTATATAAGACATTTAAAGTCATTTTGATAGTAGGCTAATATAGACACTTACATCATGTGTTGCCTTCATTATAACACTTATATAAGACTTTTAAAGTCATTTTGATAGTAGGCTAATATAGACACTTACATCATGTGTTGTCTTCATTATAACACTTATATAAGACTTTTAAAGTCATTTTGATAGTAGGCTAATATCGCTAATATAGACACTTACATCATGAGTTGCCTTCATTATAACACTTATATAAGTCTTTTAAAGTCATTTTGATAGTAGGCTAATATAGACACTGACATCATGTGTTGTCTTCATTATAACACTTTTATAACTTTTAAAGTCATTTTGATAGTAGGCTAATATAGACACTTACATCATGTGTTGTCTTCATTATAACACTTATATAAGACTTTTAAAGTCATTTTGATAGTGGGCTAATATAGACACTTGCATCATGTGTTGCCTTCATTATAATACTTTTAAAGTCATTTTGATAGTAGGCTAATATAGACACATCATGTGTTGTCTTCATTATAACACTTATATAATACTTTTAAAGTCATTTTGATAGTAGGCTAATATAGACACTTACATCATGTGTTGTCTTCATTATAACACTTATATAATACTTTTAAAGTCATTTTGATAGTAGGCTAATATAGACACTTACATCATGTGTTGTCTTCATTATAACACTTATATAATACTTTTAAAGTCATTTTGATAGTAGGCTAATATAGACACTTACATCATGTGTTGCCTTCATTATAAAACTTATATAAGACTTTTAAAGTCATTTTGATAGTAGGCTAATATAGACACTTACATCATGTGTTGCCTTCATTATAACACTTATATAAGACTTTTAAAGTCATTTTGATAGTAGGCTAATATAGACACTTACATCATGAGTTGCCTTCATTTGACACTTATTCAAGATTGTTAAAGTCATTTTGATAGTAGGCTAATATCGCTAATATAGAAACTTACATCATGTGTTGTCTTCATTATAAAACTTATATAAGACATTTAAAGTCATTTTGATAGTAGGCTAATATAGACACTTACATCATGTGTTGCCTTCATTATAACACTTATATAAGACTTTTAAAGTCATTTTGATAGTAGGCTAATATAGACACTTACATCATGTGTTGTCTTCATTATAACACTTATATAAGACTTTTAAAGTCATTTTGATAGTAGGCTAATATAGACACTTGCATCACGTGTTGCCTTCATTATAACACTTATATAAGACTTTTAAAGTCATTTTGATAGTAGGCTAATATCGCTAATATAGACACTTACATCATGAGTTGCCTTCATTATAACACTTATATAAGTCTTTTAAAGTCATTTTGATAGTAGGCTAATATAGACACTGACATCATGTGTTGTCTTCATTATAACACTTTTATAACTTTTAAAGTCATTTTGATAGTAGGCTAATATAGACACTTACATCATGAGTTGCCTTCATTATAACACTTATATAAGTCTTTTAAAGTCATTTTGATAGTAGGCTAATATAGACACTTACATCATGTGTTGTCTTCATTATAACACTTATATAAGTCTTTTAAAGTCATTTTGATAGTAGGCTAATATAGACACATCATGAGTTGCCTTCATTATAACACTTATATAAGTCTTTTAAAGTCATTTTGATAGTAGGCTAATATAGACACTTACATCATGTGTTGCCTTCATTATAACACTTATATAAGACTTTTAAAGTCATTTTGATAGTAGGCTAATATAGACACTTACATCATGTGTTGCCTTCATTATAACACTTATATAAGACTTTTAAAGTCATTTTGATAGTAGGCTAATATAGACACTTACATCATGTGTTGCCTTCATTATAACACTTATATAAGACTTTTAAAGTCATTTTGATAGTAGGCTAATATAGACACTTACATCATGTGTTGCCTTCATTATAACACTTATATAAGACTTTTAAAGTCATTTTGATAGTAGGCTAATATAGACACTTACATCATGTGTTGCCTTCATTATAACACTTATATAAGACTTTTAAAGTCATTTTGATAGTAGGCTAATATAGACACTTACATCATGTGTTGTCTTCATTATAACACTTATATAAGTCTTTTAAAGTCATTTTGATAGTAGGCTAATATAGACACTTACATCATGAGTTGCCTTCATTATAACACTTAATTAAGTCTTTTAAAGTCATTTTGATAGTAGGCTAATATAGACACTTGTATCATGTGTTGTCTTCATTATAACACTTATATAAGTCTTTTAAAGTCATTTTGATAGTAGGCTAATATAGACACTTACATCATGTGTTGCCTTCATTATAACACTTATATAAGACTTTTAAAGTCATTTTGATAGTAGGCTAATATAGACACTTACATCATGTGTTGTCTTCATTATAACACTTATATAAGTCTTTTAAAGTCATTTTGATAGTAGGCTAATATAGACACTTACATCATGAGTTGCCTTCATTATAACACTTAAGTCTTTTAAAGTCATTTTGATAGTAGGCTAATATAGACACTTACATCATGTGTTGTCTTCATTATAACACTTATATAAGTCTTTTAAAGTCATTTTGATAGTAGGCTAATATAGACACTTACATCATGAGTTGCCTTCATTATAACACTTAATTAAGTCTTTTAAAGTCATTTTGATAGTAGGCTAATATAGACACTTGTATCATGTGTTGTCTTCATTATAACACTTATATAAGTCTTTTAAAGTCATTTTGATAGTAGGCTAATATAGACACTTACATCATGTGTTGTCTTCATTATAACACTTATATAAGACTTTTAAAGTCATTTTGATAGTAGGCTAATATAGACACTTGCATCACGTGTTGCCTTCATTATAACACTTATATAAGACTTTTAAAGTCATTTTGATAGTAGGCTAATATAGACACTTACATCATGTATTGTCTTCATTATAAAACTTATATAAGACTTTTAAAGTCATTTTGATAGTAGGCTAATATAGACACTTACATCATGTGTTGTTTTCATTATAACACATATATAAGACTTTTAAAATCATTTTGATAGTAGGCTAATATAGACACTTACATCATGTGTTGTCTTCATTATAACACTTATATAAGACTTTTAAAGTCATTTTGATAGTAGGCTAATATAGACACTTACATCATGTGTTGTCTTCATTATAACACTTATATAAGACTTTTAAAGTCATTTTGATAGTAGGCTAATATAGACACTTACATCATGTGTTGCCTTCATTATAACACTTATATAAGACTTTTAAAGTCATTTTGATAGTAGGCTAATATAGACACTTACATCATGTGTTGTCTTCATTATAACACTTATATAAGTCTTTTAAAGTCATTTTGATAGTAGGCTAATATAGAGACTTACATCATGAGTTGCCTTCATTATAACACTTATATAAGTCTTTTAAAGTCATTTTGATAGTAGGCTAATATAGACACTTACATCATGTGTTGTCTTCATTATAACACTTATATAAGACTTTTAAAGTCATTTTGATAGTAGGCTAATATAGACACTTATATCATGTATTGTCTTCATTATAAAACTTATATAAGACTTTTAAAGTCATTTTGATAGTAGGCTAATATAGACACATCATGTGTTGTTTTCATTATAACACATATATAAGACTTTTAAAATCATTTTGATAGTAGGCTAATATAGACACTTACATCATGTGTTGTCTTCATTATAACACTTATATAAGACTTTTAAAGTCATTTTGATAGTAGGCTAAGATAGACACTTACATCATGTGTTGTCTTCATTATAACACTTATATAAGACTTTTAAAGTCATTTTGATAGTAGGCTAATATAGACACTTACATCATGTGTTGCCTTCATTATAACACTTATATAAGACTTTTAAAGTCATTTTGATAGTAGGCTAATATAGACACTTACATCATGTGTTGTTTTCATTATAACACTTATATAAGTCTTTTAAAGTCATTTTGATAGTAGGCTAATATAGAGACTTACATCATGAGTTGCCTTCATTATAACACTTATATAAGTCTTTTAAAGTCATTTTGATAGTAGGCTAATATAGACACTTACATCATGTGTTGTCTTCATTATAACACTTATATAAGTCTTTTAAAGTCATTTTGATAGTAGGCTAATATAGACACTTACATCATGTATTGTCTTCATTATAAAACTTATATAAGACTTTTAAAGTCATTTTGATAGTAGGCTAATATAGACACTTACATCATGTGTTGTTTTCATTATAACACATATATAAGACTTTTAAAATCATTTTGATAGTAGGCTAATATAGACACTTACATCATGTGTTGTCTTCATTATAACACTTATATAAGACTTTTAAAGTCATTTTGATAGTAGGCTAATATAGACACTTACATCATGTGT
Source organism: Nerophis ophidion (assembly GCF_033978795.1). Taxonomy (NCBI): domain Eukaryota; kingdom Metazoa; phylum Chordata; class Actinopteri; order Syngnathiformes; family Syngnathidae; genus Nerophis; species Nerophis ophidion. The sequence goes on from NC_084639.1 coordinate 17,032,803, forward strand.
TGTCTTCATTATAACACTTACATAACTTTTAAAGTTATTTTGATAGTAGGCTAATATAGACACTTACATCATGTGTTGTCTTCATTATAACACTTATATAACATTTAAAGTCATTTTGATAGTAGGCTAATATAGACACTTACATCAATTGTTGCCTTCATTATAACACTTATATAACTTTTAAAGTCATTTTGATAGTAGGCTAATATAGACACTTACATCATGTGTTGCCTTCATTATAACACTTATATAAGACTTTTAAAGTCATTTTGATAGTAGGCTAATATAGACACATCATGTGTTGTCTTCATTATAACACTTTTATCAATTTTAAAGTCATTTTGATAGTAGGCTAATATAGACACTTACATCATGTGTTGCCTTCATTATAACACTTTTATCAATTTTAAAGTCATTTTGATAGTAGGCTAATATAGACACTTACATCATGTGTTGCCTTCATTATAAAACTTATATAAGACTTTTAAAGTCCTTTTGATGGTAGGCTAATATAGACACTTACATCATGTGTTGCCTTCATTATAACACTTATATAAGACTTTTAAAGTCCTTTTGATGGTAGGCTAATATAGACACTTACATCATGTGTTGCCTTCATTATAACACTTTTATCAATTTTAAAGTCATTTTGATAGTAGGCTAATATAGACACTTACATCATGTGTTGCCTTCATTATAAAACTTATATAAGACTTTTAAAGTCCTTTTGATGGTAGGCTAATATAGACACTTACATCATGTGTTGCCTTCATTATAACACTTATATAAGACTTTTAAAGTAATTTTGATAGTAGGCTAATATAGACACTTACATCATGTGTTGTCTCCATTATAACACTTTTAAAGTAATTTTGATAGTAGGCTAATATAGCTAATATAGACACTTACATCATGAGTTGCCTTCATTATAACACTTATATAACTTTTAAAGTCATTTTGATAGTAGGCTAACATAATTAATATGAAGTTAACCCCCAAACAAAAGTGTCATGTTGACAAATACAAACACTACTTCAGAGTAACAACTTCTACTTTATAGAATGTTTTCCAGTCATCCTCTGACTTGTTTACACCTGCAAATATTGTCATTGACCAGTTTTTTATGTGTGTGTTGCTGCTCTTGTTTAGTAGTTGTTGTGTGGAGGAGATGAAGATGTTCAGTAATTGTTGTGTGGAAGAGAAGAAGATGTTCAGTAGTTGAGATGAAAGTGTTCTGGCTGAGAGTGGAATGAAGAGACGGAGTGCGGAAGTTGAAGAGTCCTGGGAGTGTGAGGAAGGAGGAAGGAGGAAGGAGTAATGGCGTGGGTCTGGACTCCCTCACAGATATCCCTGCTGACTGTTTAGTTGACTCACTAGATGACGCAGGCTCCAACATACTTGTGTCTACTTCCTGGAAGTCCAGCCCGAGTGGCCGCCTCGACAGTACGGAGAAGGAGGCCCTGACGCCGCTCGCCAAGTCACGGAAACTTTGCAGAGCACAGGATGACTCCTCGCTGACATCCCAGCTCCAACATCTGGATGGGAGTGTGTGTCACTAACACTTCTACTTCTCTAAAGCTTACTGGAAACATTTTTTTGGAGAGGAGAATCAAGGGATTTTGTTTTTTTTCTGGAAAGGATGCTTTGTTCTATCGTGGCTGTCCGACAAAAACCCTGCTTCTCTACTTTATTTTTGAAATATACAAACCCCGTTTCCATATGAGTTGGGAAATTGTGTTAGATGTAAATATAAACAGAATACAATGATTTGCAAATCCTTTTCAAGCCATATTCAGTTGAATATGCTACAAAGACAACATATTTGATGTTCAAACTGATAATCATTAACTTTAGAATTTGATGCCAGCAACACGTGAAAAAGAAGTTGGGAAAGGTGGCAATAAATACTGATAAAGTGGAGGAATGCTCATCAAACACTTATTTGGAACATCCCACAGGTGTGCAGGCTAATTGAGAACAGGTGGGTGACATGATTGGATATAAAAACAGCTTCCCAGTCTTTCACAAGAAAGCATGGGGCGAGGTACACCCCTTTGTCCACAACTGCGTGAGCAAATATTCAAACAGTTTAAGAACAACCTTTCTCAAAGTGACATTGCAAGAAATTTAGGGATTTCAACATCTACGCTCCATAATATCATCAAAAGGTTCAGAGAATCTGGAGAAATCACTCCACGTAAGCGGCATGGCCGGAAACCGTGACCTTCCATCCCTCAGACGGCACTGTATCAAAAACCGACATCAATCTCTAAAGGATATCACCACATGGCCTCAGGAACACTTCAGAAAACCACTGTCACTAAATACAGTTGGTCGCTACATCTGTAAGTGCAAGTTAAAGGCCGACTGAAAAGAGATGTTCTTATTTAAACGGGGATAGCAGCTCCATTCTATGTGTCATACTTCATCATTTCACCATATTTTTGCTGAAAGGATTTAGTAGAGAACATCGAGGATAAAGTTGGCAACTTTTGGTCGCTAATAAAAAAAAGCCTTGCCTGTACCGGAAGTAGCAGACGATGTGCGCCAGCAGCGAGAGCGTTTCGGACCGAGAAAGCGACGATTTCCCCATTAATTTGAGCGAAGATGAAAGATTTGTGGATGAGGAAATTTAGAGTGAAGCACTAGAAAAGGAAAAAAAAGGCAATTGCAGTGGGAGCGATTCAGATGTTATTAGACACATTTACTAGGATAATTCTGGAAAATCCCTTATCTACTTATTGTGTTACTAGTGTTTTAGTGAGATTATATGGTTGTACCTAAAAGTCGGAGGGGTGTGGTGACCGCCAGTGTCTCCGGTGGGAGGAGGTAGTAGTCCGCAGCTGCAGGAGGACACAAACTCCGCTCATGTCTCTGGTAAGAGCCGACTTATTACCACAATTTTCTCACCGAAACCTGCCAGTTGACATGTGGTCAGGATCCATGTTCGCTTGACCGCTCTGTTCCATAGTAAAGCTTCACCTTCGGAAATGTAAACAAAGAAACACCGGCTGTGCTTGTGTTGCAAAAGGCGGCCGCAATACACCGCTTCCCACCTACAGCTTTCTTCTTTGACGTCTCCATTATTAATTGAACAAATTGCAAAAGATTCAGCAACACAGATGTCCAGAATACTGTATAATTATGCCATTAAAGCAGACGACTTTTAGCCGTGATCGGTGCTAGAATAACATGTCCGCTACAACCGGTCACGTCAGACGCACGCGTCATCATTCCGCAACGTTTTCAACAGGATACTTCGCGGGAAATTTAAAATTGCAATTTAGTAAACTAAAGCGGCCGTATTGGCATGTGTTGCAATGTTAATATTTCATCATTGATATATAAACTATCAGACTGCGTGGTCGCTAGTAGTGGCTTTCAGTAGGCCTTTAATGTCTGCTGCTATAGGTTTTAACTATTGTGCTTAAGCTGTGCTTTTTCTATCTGTGCAAGGACAAACACTTTTTGTCTGAGGGGTGGCCTCGGCCGCAGATGTTGTCTTTGTTTTAGCCCGCTAACAGCCAAGGACTTCAAGGACCTCAACGAAGATAAGACGACAGCACGGAGACGAAGCAGAGACAATGCTAAATTACAAGGCACCCAGCACATTCTGTCATGTATTGTACGTCCTGGACCTGCTTTGCATAATATATGTGACCACTCCTTTTAGAGGCGGCCTCAGTGATGGTGATTGTGGAACTCCTGAATAAATAGCGGGACGCGGGAGCTGAACCTTAGAGCGTAGGGTGAGACTGTGACTAAGTGTGCAGCTCCATGCGTTCTCCTCATGAGCTAAATTGAACTCTGTCTCTGCATGGTTCCTTGCTTCTTGTCTGATTAATAGATATCATCAGTGAGACGTAGACGACGATGTGTGAGGCTGAAAAGCCAGACGAAGACGACGATGTGTGAGGCTGAAAAGCCACACGAAGACGACGATGTGTGAGGCTGAAAAGCCAGACGAAGAAGACGATGTGTGAGGCTGAAAAGCCAGACGAAGACGACGATGTTTGAGGCTGAAAAGCGAGACAAAGACGACGATGTGTGAGGCTGAAAAGCGAGACGAAGACGACGATATGTGAGGCTGAAAAGCCAGACGAAGACGACCATGTGTGAGGCTGAAAAGCCAGACGAAGACGACGATGTGTGAGGCTGAAAAGCCAGACGAAGACGACGATGTGTGAGGCTGAAAAGCCAGACGAAGACGACGATGCGTGAGGCTGAAAAGTGAACCGCAGAGCGAACAGTGGAGGAGGAGCTGAAAACCGACCCGACAGGGTAAAGGTTTTATTGAAAGAATAAAAGCGAGTCACAAACTGCTCGCCGTCATGTCTACTCCTGGTGGTCCAGGGAACCCAGAGGGAGGAAGACCTTCACATCATCAAATTCACGACTCGTATCTGACTCGAGTACAAGTCATGTGACTCAAGTCCAAACCTCTGAATACCAGTGCGGTTTCTTCCTGTACTTCCTGCGGGAGTTGAAGAAACTTAAGGTGCTGACCGAGATGCTGGTGCAGTTTTATTCAGCCATCATCGAGACCATCAGGCGTGTGGGTCGGATCACAGCTGACTCTTCTCACCCTGGACACAAACTATTCTCCCCTCAGGCAGGAGACTACGGTCCATCCAGACCCAGACCTCCTGCCACCTGAACAGTTTTTTCCCCTCGGCCATCAGAAACATGATCAAGAACAAGATCTGATAGCTCAGGTACAGCTCATCGTGTTACTTACAGCAGGGGTCAGCAACCTTTTTGAAACCAGGAGCTACTTCTTGGGTACTGATTCATGCCAAAGGCTCCCAGTTTGATACACACTTCAATACATTGCCAGAAATAACCAATTTGCTCAATTTACCTTTAATAAATAAATCTATATATATAAAAAAAAATGGGTATTTCTGTCTGTCATTCCATCACACATTTTTTTTCCTTTTACGGAAGGTTTTTTGTAGAGAATAAATGATGAAAAAAACACTTAATTGAACGGTTTAAAAGAGGAGAAAACACGAAAAAAATGAAAATTAAATTTTGAAACATAGTTTATCTTCAATTTTGACTCAAAATTCAACCGAAAAAAATACAGAGAAAAACTAGCTAATTTGAATCTTTTTGAAAAAAAAAAATGTATGGAACATCATTAGTCATTTTTCCTGATTAAGATTGATTTTAGAATTTTGATGACATGTTTTAAATATGTTAAAATCCAATCTGCACTTTGTTACAATATATAACAAATTGGACCAAGCTATATTTCTAACAAAGACAAATCATTATTTCTTCTAGATTTTCCAGAACAAAAATTGTAAAAGTTCAAAAGACTTTGAAATAAGATTAAAATTTGATTCTACAGATTTTCTAAATTTGCCAAAATATTTTTATTTTATTTTAATCATAATAAATTTTACGTCGAAAAAACAGACGCTAAAATGAAGAATTAAATTAAAATGTATTTATTATTCTTTGAAATAAATAAAATAAATTTACTTCAACTTTGATTTAAATTGTCTGGAAAGAAGAGGAAAGAATTTAAAAGATAAAAACGTATATGTGTTTAAAAATCCTTTTTAAGGTTGTATTTTTTCTGTAAAATTGTCTTTCTGAAAGTTATAAGAAGCAAAGTAAAAAAATAAATGAATTTATTTAAACAAGTGATTTTTCCTGTATTTTCAAATTCTATTTGAGTTTTGTCTCTCTTAGAATTAAAAATGTCGACCAGCTTGCTAGTAAATAAATATAATTTAAAAAATAGAGGCAGCTCACTGGTAAGTGCTGCTATTTGAGTTATTTTTAGAACAGGCCAGAGGGCGACTCATCTGGTCCTTACGGGCGACCTGGTCTTGGTGACCCCTGACCTACTCTGTCTTATATGTCTTCTATGTTGCACGGGGCTAACATAGCTCGGTTGGTAGAGCGGCCGTGCCAGCAACCTGAGGGTTCCAGGTTCGATTCCCGCTTGTGCCATCCTAGTCACTGCCGTTGTGTCCTTGGGCAAGACACTTGACCCACCTGCTCCCGGTTCCACCCACACTGCTTTAAATGGAACTTAGATATGTAAAGCACTTTGAGTCACTAGAGAAAAGCGCTATATAAATATAATTCACTTCACAATTGCACCAAGAAAAATTCCTGGTTTGTGAACCCGTTCTCAAACAATAGCAATAAAATTAATTCTGATTCTTCAGCAATGCGGACGTTGTATCGATCCGTTGTGGTGAAGAAGGAGCTGAGCCGGAAGGCAAAGCTCTCAATTTACCAATCGATCTACGTTCCCATCCTCACCTATGGTCATGAGCTTTGGGTCATGAGCGAAAGGACAAGATCACGGGTACAAGCGGCCGAAATGAGTTTGGGTCTCTCCCTTAGAGATAGGGTGAGAAGCTCTGCCATCCGGGAGGAACTCAAAGTAAAGCCGCTGCTCCTCCACATGGAGAGGAGCCAGATGAGGTGGTTCGGGCATCTGGTCAGGATGCTACGGGGAAGACCCAGGACACATTAGGGAAGACTATGTCTCCTGGCTGGACTAGGAACGCCTTGGGACCCCCCAACAAGAGTTGGACCAAGTGGCTGGGGAGAGGGAAGTCTGGGCTTCCCTGCTTAGGCTGCTGCCCCCGCGAACCGACCTCGGATAAGCGGAAGAAGATGGATGGATGGATATTTTATCTGCTGATGAAGTTGCGTGGCACAAAAAGCACGAGTAAACACATCCAAATGCCAAACGTCAGCGCCAATAATGTCTCCATCTGTGATCCAAGCATCAGACCAGCAACACTGTGAGGGACTTGGAACCGAACACCGGTGGCAGGAAAGGGAAAATAAAGAAGTTTGGCATGCGGCCGGGATTCTTTTCAGCACTTGTGCAGTCGTACACGAGGAGGCATCCTGTTTACGTGTCTGCCAGGCTGCATGTCCGAGCTGCGGCTCGACAGCTGGGAAGGGACTAGACATGCCGTTCCAGTGACAAACAGCCGTGCCGCAGCAGTAACATGTGTCCTCAGTCCTCTTAATGAATAGCAGACTTAAGGCCGCGGCGCTGAGGTGGGAGGATCCTCCAGAGATAATAAATCCAGCACCCTGAGTTCCGGAGTGCTTTGGGCAAGGTCGGGGTGGCGAGTTTCCCACTTCCAGAATATCAGATGTTAACGTTAATTCAAGTTGGTCGTGTGTAATGTTGAAGGAATGTCTTCTCTCTCTCTCTCTGCGGCCTCGTGCGGGGCCAGAGGAATCTGTTGAAAATGTGTGACAGCTGTGGAAGTTGGCCCGGACCAGGACCGTGGATGCATTGGACCTGGACCCGGTCCACTGTTTGCTCCTCTCAGTTGTCTACTCAAAATGCGGGAGAGTATGAAACTACTGGAGATCTTCTGCTTTACGGCAAAACTTATTTTTTAAGTAGCAAGAGAATTCCTGATCAATAACATGTGTTTTTATTTTTCTAATGCATTCTAAAGCATAAACAAAGGCTAGCAAAAGTCAGCGAACAATGGAGAAAAAAGGATTTGCTCTATTCCGCCTAAAATGCTCCAAAAGCCTCCATCAATATTTTATATACATTATGTACAGTCGTGGTCAAAAGTTTACGTACACGTGTAAAGGACATCATCCAATCATTTCATAAAGTGATTGGACGAATCTGCACTGCTCGGGATTGTCATGATCTGTGGTCTGGAGTATGTTTTTGTTAGTTTTGGACTATTTTAGTTCCTGTTTGCGCTCCCTTATGTTAGTTTATCTAGTTTCTCCTGCCGCTGGTGTTCGGGCACACACCTGCTCTAATTAAGGGACTATTATTTAGGCCTGTCTCTGCCAGTCAGTGGTCCTGGCGTCATTGCATGTTTTCACGCGATACCATAGTTCATGTTGTTCGCTTCATGCAAAGTTCAAATAATTTTTGTTTGTTTACATCAAGACCTGCCAAGGTTTCTTGAGTTGGATTAGTAAATATGTTCCTAGCTTTACGCATGGTCCGGAATAGTCCGTTTGTATACAGGGAGAACAAACTTCGTAGCAAGCCCCGTTATGACAGGGATGGTCTCCTGCTGGCCCCACTATAGACTGGACTCTCACTATTATGTAAGATCCACTATGTACTGGACTCTCACTATTATGTAAGATCCACTATGTACTGGACTCTCACTATTATGTTGGATCCACTATGGACTGGACTCACACTATTATGTTATATCCACTATGAACTGGACTCACACTATTATGTTAGATCCACTATGGACTGGACTCTCACTATTATGTTAGATCCACTATGGACTGGACTCTCACTATTATGTTAGATCCACTATGGACTGGACTCTCACTATTATGTTAGATCCACTATGGACTGGACTCTCACACTATTATGTTAGATCCACTATGGACTGGACTCTCTCACTATTATGTTAGATCCACTATAGACCGGACTCTCACACTATTATGTTGGATCCACTATGTACTGGACTCACACTATTATGTTAGATCCACTATGAACTGGACTCACACTATTATGTTAGATCCACTATGGACTGGAATCTCACTATTATGTTGGATCCACTATGGACTGGACTCACACTATTATGTTAGATCCACTATGGACTGGAATCTCACTATTATGTTAGATCCACTATGGACTGGACTCTCACTATTATGTTAGATCCACTATGGACTGGACTCTCTTACTATTATGTTCAGATCCACTATGGACTGGACTCTCTTACTATTATGTTCAGATCCACTATGGACTGGACTCTCACACTATTATGTTAGATCCACTATGGACTGGACTCTCGCTATTATGTTGGATCCACTATGGACTGGACTCTCACACTATTATGTTAGATCCACTATGGACTGGATTATTATGTTAGATCCACTATGGACTGGATTCTCACACTATTATGTTGGATCCACTATGGACTGGACTCTTACTATTATGTTAGATCCACTATGGACTGGACTATTATGTTAGATCCACTATGGACTGGACTCTCACATTATTATGTTAGATCCAATATGGACTGGACTCTCACTATTATGTTAGATCCACTATGGACTGGACTCTCACTATTATGTTGGATCCACTATGGACTGGACTCTCACTATTATGTTAGATCCACTATGGACTGGACTCTCACACTATTATGTTAGATCCACTATGGACTGGACTCTCACACTATGTTAGATCCACTATGGACTGGACTCACACTATTATGTTAGATCCACTATGGACTGGACTCTCACTATTATGTTAGATCCACTATGGACTGGACTTTCACACTATTATGTTAGGTCCACTATGGACTGGACTATTATGTTAGATCCACTATGGACTGGACTATTATGTTAGATCCACTATGGACTGGACTCTCACACTATTATGTTAGATCCACTATGGACTGGACTCACACTATTATTTTAGATCCACTATGGACTGGACTCTCACACTATTATGTTAGATCCACTATGGACTGGACTCTTACTATTATGTTAGATCCACTATGGACTGGACTATTATGTTAGATCCACTATGGACTGAACTCTCACACTATTATGTTAGATCCACTATGGACTGGACTATTATGTTAGATCCACTATGGACTGGACTCTCATATTATTATGTTAGATCCACTATGGACTGGACTCTCACTATTATGTTAGATCCACTATGGACTGGACTCTCACATTATTATGTTAGATCCACTATGGACTGGACTCTCACTATTATGTTAGATCCACTATGGACTGGACTCTCACTATTATGTTAGATCAACTATGGACTGGACTCTCACTATTATGTTAGATCCACTATGGACTGGACTCACTATTATGTTAGATCCACTATGGACTGGACTCTCACACTATTATGTTAGATCCACTATGGACTGGACTCTCACACTATTATGTTAGAGCCACTATGGACTGGACTCTCACACTATTATGTTAGATCCACTATGGACTGGACTATCACACTATTATGTTAGATCCACTATGGACTGGACTCTCACTATTATGTTAGATCCACTACGGACTGGACTCTCACACTATTATGTTAGATCCATTATGGACTGGACTTTCACAATATTATGTTAGATCCACTATGGACTGGACTCACACTATTATGTTAGATCCACTATGGACTGGACTCTTACTATTATGTTAGATCCACTATGGACTGGATTATTATGTTAGATCCACTATGGACTGAACTCTCACACTATTATGTTAGATCCACTATGGACTGGACTCTCACATTATTATGTTAGATCCACTATGGACTGGACTCTCACTATTATGTTAGATCCACTATGGACTGGACTCTCACTATTATGTTAGATCCACTATGGACTGGACTCACTATTATGTTAGATCCACTATGGACTGGACTCTCACACTATTATGTTAGATCCACTATGGACTGGACTCTCACACTATTATGTTAGATCCACTATGGACTGGACTTTCACAATATTATGTTAGATCCACTATGGACTGGACTCACACTATTATGTTAGATCCACTATGGACTGGACTATTATGTTAGATCCACTATGGACTGAACTCTCACACTATTATGTTAGATCCACTATGGACTGGACTATTATGTTAGATCCACTATGGACTGGACTCTCACACTATTATGTTAGATCAACTATGGACTGGACTCTCACATTATTATGTTAGATCCACTATGGACTGGACTCTCACTATTATGTTAGATCCACTATGGACTGGACTCTCACTATTATGTTAGATCCACTATGGACTGGACTCTCACTATTATGTTAGATCCACTATGGACTGGACTCTCACTATTATGTTAGATCCACTACGGACTGGACTCTCACTATTATGTTAGATCCACTATGGACAGGACTCTCACAATATTATGTTAGATCCACTAAGGACTGGACTCTCACACTATTATGTTAGATCCACAATGGACTGGACTCTCACTATTATGTTAGATCCACTATGGACTGGACTCTCACTATTATGTTAGATCCACTATGGACTGGACTCTCACTATTATGTTAGATCCACTATGGACTGGACTCTCACACTATTATGTTAGATCCACTATGGACTGGACTCTCACTATTATGTTAGATCCACTATGGACTGGACTCTCACTATTATGTTAGATCCACTATGGACTGGACTCTCACTATTATGTTAGATCCACTAGGGACTGGACTCTCACTATTATGTTAGATCCACTATGGACTGGACTCTCACTATTATGTTAGATCCACTATGGACTGGACTCTCACTATTATGTTGGATCCACTATGGACTGGACTCACACTATTATGTTAGATCCACTATGAACTGGACTCACACTATTATGTTAGATCCACTATGGACTGGACTCTCACTATTATGTTAGATCCACTATGGACTGGACTCTCTCATTATTATGTTAGATCCACTATGGACCGGACTCTCACACTATTATGTTGGATCCACTATAGACTGGACTCACACTATTATGTTAGATCCACTATGAACTGGACTCACACTATTATGTTAGATCCACTATGGACTGGAATCTCACTATTATGTTAGATCCACTATGGACTGGACTCTCACTATTATGTTAGATCCACTATGGACTGGACTCTCACTATTATGTTAGATCCACTATGTACTGGACTCTCACTATTATGTTAGATCCACGATGGACTGGACTCTCTTACTATTATGTTCAGATCCACTATGGACTGGACTCTCACACTATTATGTTAGATCCACTATGGACTGGACTCTCGCTATTATGTTAGATCCACTATGGACTGGACTCTCACACTATTATGTTAGATCCACTATGGACTGGATTCTCACACTATTATGTTGGATCCACTATGGACTGGACTATTATGTTTGATCCACTATGGACTGGACTATTATGTTAGATCCACTATGGACTGGACTCTCACATTATTATGTTAGATCCAATATGGACTGGACTCTCACTATTATGTTAGATCCACTATGGACTGGACTCACTATTATGTTGGATCCACTATGGACTGGACTCTCACTATTATGTTAGATCCACTATGGACTGGACTCTCACACTATTATGTTAGATCCACTATGGACTGGACTCTCACACTATGTTAGATCCACTATGGACTGGACTCACACTATTATGTTAGATCCACTCTGGACTGGACTCTCACTGTTATGTTAGATCCACTATGGACTGGACTCTCACACTATTATGTTAGGTCCACTATGGACTGGACTATTATGTTAGATCCACTATGGACTGGACTATTATGTTAGATCCACTATGGACTGGACTCACACTATTATGTTAGATCCACTATGGACTGGACTCTCACACTATTATGTTAGATCCACTATGGACTGGACTCTTACTATTATGTTAGATCCACTATGGACTGGACTATTATGTTAGATCCACTATGGACTGAACTCTCACACTATTATGTTAGATCCACTATGGACTGGACTATTATGTTAGATCCACTATGGACTGGACTCTCACATTATTATGTTAGATCCACTATGGACTGGACTCTCACTATTATGTTAGATCCACTATGGACTGGACTCTCACATTATTATGTTAGATCCACTATGGACTGGACTCTCACTATTATGTTAGATCCACTATGGACTGGACTCTCACTATTATGTTAGATCCACTATGGACTGGACTCTCACTATTATGTTAGATCCACTATGGACTGGACTCACTATTATGTTAGATCCACTATGGACTGGACTCTCACACTATTATGTTAGATCCACTATGGACTGGACTCTCACACTATTATGTTAGATCCACTATGGACTGGACTCTCACACTATTATGTTAGATCCACTATGGACTGGACTATCACACTATTATGTTAGATCCACTATGGACTGTACTCTCACTATTATGTTAGATCCACTATGGACTGGACTCACTATTATGTTAGATCCACTATGGACTGGACTCTCACACTATTATGTTAGATCCACTATGGACTGGACTTTCACAATATTATGTTAGATCCACTATGGACTGGACTCACACTATTATGTTAGATCCACTATGGACTGGACTCTCACACTATTATGTTAGATCCACTATGGACTGGACTCTTACTATTATGTTAGATCCACTATGGACTGGACTATTATGTTAGATCCACTATGGACTGAACTCTCACACTATTATGTTAGATCCACTATGGACTGGACTATTATGTTAGATCCACTATGGACTGGACTCTCACACTATTATGTTAGATCCACTATGGACTGGACTCTCACATTATTATGTTAGATCCACTATGGACTGGACTCTCACTATTATGTTAGATCCACTATGGACTAGGACTCTCACTATTATGTTGGATCCACTATGGACTGGACTCACTATTATGTTAGATCCACTATGGACTGGACTCTCACACTATTATGTTAGATCCACTATGGACTGGACTTTCACAATATTATGTTAGATCCACTATGGACTGGACTCACACTATTATGTTGGAACCACTATGGACTGGACTCTCACACTATTATGTTAGATCCACTATGGACTGGACTCTTACTATTATGTTAGATCCACTATGGACTGGACTATTATGTTAGATCCACTATGGACTGGACTCTCACACTATTATGTTAGATCCACTATGGACTGGACTCTCACATTATTATGTTAGATCCACTATGGACTGGACTCTCACTATTATGTTAGATCCACTATTGACTGGACTCTCACTATTATGTTAGATCCACTATGGACTGGACTCTCACTATTATGTTAGATCCACTACGGACTGGACTCTCACTATTATGTTAGATCCACTATGGACAGGACTCTCACACTATTATGTTAGATCCACTAAGGACTGGACTCTCACACTATTATGTTAGATCCACAATGGACTGGACTCTCACTATTATGTTAGATCCACTATGGACTGGACTCTCACTATTATGTTAGATCCACTATGGACTGGACTCTCACTATTATGTTAGATCCACTATGGACTGGACTCTCACACTATTATGTTAGATCCACTATGGACTGGACTCTCACTATTATGTTAGATCCACTATGGACTGGACTCTCACTATTATGTTGGATCCACTATGGACTGGACTCTCACTATTATGTTAGATCCACTATGGACTGGACTCTCACTATTATGTTAGATCCACTATGGACTGGACTCTCACACTATTATGTTAGATCCACTATGGACTGGACTCTCACACTATTATGTTAGATCCACTAATGACTGGACTCTCACAATATTATGTTAGATCCACTATGGACTGGACTCTCACTATTATGTTAGATCCACTATGGACTGGACTCTCAAAACTGTTTAAGTCAGGACTTTGGGAAGTCTAAAACCTTGATTCAAACCTAATTTAGCCAAACTGCGCCCAAGACCCAACCTCGGGGCTGATGATTTTTGCTTGTCCTGAAGAATTTGGAGGTTATCCTCTTTTTTCATTGTCCCATTTACTCTCTGTAAAGCAGCAGTCCCATTGGCAACAAAACAGGCCCAGAGCATAATACTACCACCACCATCTTATCTGGCAAGATTCTGCTTGAATTCTATCGAACATCGAGTTTAAGTAAAATTATATCCCGTAGGGGTGTAACGATACGTTAATTTGTATTGAACCGTTGTATTATATTGTTTTGACCCACTTCTATGATGGAAGAACAATGAGCCCATATATCCTCTTACTACCAAGTTAGTGAATTATAGTGAATTATATTTATATAGCGCTTTTCTCTAGTGACTCAAAGCACTTTACATAGTGAAACCCAATATCTAAGTTACATTTAAACCAGTGTGGGTGGCACTGGGAGCAGGTGGGTAAAGTGTCTTGCCCAAGGACACAACGGCAGTAACTAGGATGGCGGAAGCGGGAATCGAACCTGCAAACCTCAAGTTGCTGGCACGGCCGCTCTACCAACCGAGCTATGTTAGCCAGTCTGGGGGGGGGAGAAGCGTTAATCTGAGGCTGAGTTCACTTGAAACTGTTTATATTGTTTTGACCCACTTCTATGGTGGAAGAACAATGAGCCCATTTATCCTCTTACTACTAAGTTAGCCAGGCTAATTGTCATTTTATTTCATCCGAGCAACAACATGAGGCAGTTTAATGCTGATTAACGTGGACCCCGACTTAAACAAGTGGAAAAACTTATCGGGGTGTTACCATTTAGTGGTCAATTGTACGGAATATGTACTGTACTGTGCAATCTACTAATAAAAGTCTCAATCAATCAAAAAATGCACTTTATATGTAGAAAGTTTTTTTTAATAAACCATTCAAAGACTTATCTTATTTAGTTTTTATTTTATATATGTTGACCACACTAACCCTGGCAATGGACCCGGTGTGTATATTTATGTTATGCCATTGTTTACAAATTTGGTAAATAAATAACCAAAAAAATGTATATTTTGTAGTTTTCTTACTGTACCGAAAATGAACCGAATTGTGAACTCCAAACCGTGGTCCGTACCGAACCGAAATTTTTGTGTACCGTTACACCCCTAATATCGAGATATACTTTTTCGTCCATATCGTCCAGCCCTACCCAAAATGTTAGTAAACTATAACTGTGTCATAACGGAAAAAAGCTCAGCTAATGTTTTAACGGAAAATAGGCCCTTGGCAGTTGTAAAAGTGGCATGAAAGTCTGTTGGGCTTTTCAACATTGAGACACGTTTCCTGACCCGTTTGATTGAAAAGAGCCGAGTTTGGTCGTCATGGGGCTCATGCGAGCACTCCGGGGATTGTGTAACGGCTAATGTTGCGGTTCCCCACTCATGCTGGATGTGTCAATGGAGCTGAGGGTCTGCGGCTCCGGTGTGGCACGCTGCCAACCCCAGCCTGCTGTCATGGTCAGTCCAAGAGACGGGAAAAGAAGGGGGGGAGCCCAGGGGCCGATGGCACCAGATAGTGTTTCTCCCCCCCCCCGGAGCCAGAATGCATTGCACAGACAGAGGGGTCTTTGTTGCCCCCTGACCCTCTCGCACAGCTTTCACTTCTCAATTGTGGAAGTAATTCCAGAGCTGTGCCCCATGAGTGTCCGTACCGCCCACTCCCCCAAAATGACAAAATCGTGCCCTGCAATCTGAAAGGCTTTTTTTTCTTTTTTTTTCAGCCAAGGCTGCTGGGCCACCTACTGATAGCATCGTGGACCAGACACCTGCTGGTCCAGGGGAATATGACGTGCACATGTCAAGGCCACACCGGGAGGAACAGAACATGCGAGGCGGCTTATCGTCGCCGATCCAGTTTCCACATTGAGGAAAAATACGTGACGGGCGCTCCTGGAATACCAGCAAGAACTCCTTGTGTTACCTCACTGCTGACCCCTTTGCCTTCTCCTTCCCAGTGAGGATGCATTCCTGGCGCACCACACCCAGGATTGTTGTAATGAAAATTCCGGTGCCAATGCCAAAAGGATCCGGTTGCCTATAATCCTTTGGGGGCTGGGGGGGCGGGAGCATCACCTGACCCGGGGACAGCAGAGGCTCCGATTGCGTGGATGCCACCACAGATTGGGAGGGAATATTTCGGGTGGGGGGGTAGGGAAGGAACATGATGTCATGAAGCCATCTGCTTAGCAAAAAACTACCTCTGATACATGGACAGTGGGTCTGCATTCGTTAAAGAATGAGCGAAGGAAAGCGTTTTCCTCGAAGTCAAATACCAAAAGAGAATTAAAGCTGCAAGCAGCGTTGGTCGGGTCCGCCTTTGGCTGCTGCCCCCGAGACCCACGGCCGGATAAGCGTTGGAGTCACTATTTTGAGAATCTAATGCATTGTGAAAGTAATGCAGTTGTTGTATTGAAGTGAAAATATCAAACTTCCTGTTGATTTTTGCTAAAGTATGTTAATTATTAAAATGTAGGTCTAAGTGAGACCTACATAGTGTTCTTTGTTTCATGTCTCTCTGACTTTCCTACCGGAAGTTACAAGCAGTTTTGTCTGTGTTTTCTTCCTAGGAGCAGTTTGTCCGTGTTGTATCCCTAGGGGGGCGGTAGAGCGCAATTTTGAGTTTTGAGGTTAGGTTTTTTCATCAGATCGCAATTTTTGCCAGACCTGATGTGTGTGTCAAGTTTGGTGAGTTTAGAAGCATTTTAAGGGGGTCAAATAACAGCTCAAAGAGGCAAAAAATACATTTTTTAGGAGACTTTGCACAGGGGTTCTTTGAAGGCGCGTAAAATCAAAACCTGAGAACTTATCAAAACTCTGTTCTATACTTTTAATCAGAAGGGTTCAATCTCTCTCCTGTGCGAGTTTGAAGCCAAAAACACAAACGCACTCAGAGGAGATAATGTTTGAAGAAAGGTGACCGGTTTTTGCAAAACTTTTGTTTTGAAGGGGGGATTGCAAACTTCCTGTTGATTTTTGTTGGGGGTTGTCAATCTATGAAATGTAGGTCTAAGCGAGACCTACACAGAGGTTTTTGTTTCATGTCTCTCCGACATTCTTACCGGAAGTTACAAGCAGTTTTATCTATGTTTTCTTCCTAGGAGCAGTTTTTTCAGTGTTTTATTCAAAAATAGCGCTAGAGCGCAATTTTGAGTTTTGGGGTTTGGTTTTTTCATTAGATCGCAATATTCTCCAGTGCTTATGTGTACGCCAAGTTTGGTGACTTTTGAAGCATTTTAAAGGGGTCAAATTATAGCGCAAAAGTTATTTTGAAGGGGTTTTTGCCAACTTCCTGTAGATTTTTGCTGAAAGAAGTGAGTGTATGAAAATTGGGTCTAAGTCAGACCTACATAGGAGTTTTTGTTTCATGTCGCTATGACATTCCTAACAGAAGTTACATGCAGTTTTTTTTCTGCAATTTTTTCCTAGGGGGCGCTAGAGCGCAATTTTCCTTTAGGGGGATTGGTTGCTTAATATGTTGGGAAGGTTTGCTATACCGACAGGAGTCCTTTTACAATGGACCAAGGACCCTATTGAAACTGCTGTGTTTTATTATTCTTTATTATTATTCTTTATTATTATTCTTTATTATTATTCTTTATTATTCCGCCGCCTCTTCGAGCTGTAATTTGACCCCCTTAACATGCTTCAAAACTCACCTTATTTGACACACACATCAGGATCTGCGAAAATTGCCATCTAATAAAAAAACTTTAGCCGAGGGCCGGGCTGTAGAATATATATCAGGTCCGGAAATAAAGAGGCTGTTTCATCCCGACAAGCCTGTTTGGCAGGTTTCCCTGCTCTTCAGGGGATTTTATAATAACATAGGCTCCCCCGTGACCCCGAAAGGGATAAGCGGTAGAAAATAGATGCCTGTATAATAAAATCCTCTGAAGAGCAGGGAAACCTTCGAAACAGGGTATTTTATAACAAAATATATAATAAAATTGTCAATACGTGGACTAGGGGGTTTGTTTTTCCGGAAGGCAAAGGAAAGTTGGCACGGGCAAGACGTGAATGTAAGTACATCTTTTATTACACTATAACTACAAAAAAAGGCAAACAAAAGGCGCGCACAATGGCGGAGGACAAACTTGACTAATGAAAACAAAGACTAGCACAAAGGCAGAACTTTGGATAAAAAACCAAAACTCAACAACTGTGACATAAAAAAAACAAAAACTTACGTAACATGGGCAGGAGGGAAATGTTTTAATGAATTTAATGAATTATATTTATATATTTAATGAATTATATTTATATAGCGCTTTTCTCAAGTGACTCAAAGCGCTTTACATAGTGACACCCAACATCTAAGTTACATTTAAACCAGTGTGGGTGGTACTGGGAGCAGGTGGGTAAAGGGTCTTGCCCAAGGACACATCGGCAGTAACTAGGATGGCACAAGCGGGAATCGAATCTGCAACCCTCAAGTTGCTGGCACGGCCACTCTACCAACCAAGCTATGCCGCCGAAAACTACGGACAGTATGATTGACAGGCATGGCATGGCATGAAGGGCTGATTGGCACCTGGCCACACCTGGTGTCAATCAGCCCGCTCCTATTTTAGACCTGCTTTGTCCTCCCCTCTGTCGTTGCTACTTGTCGCTCCTGTCGTGTCTTGTCATTGCAGCGTAGCGGTGAGCTATATTTCGGTAGCTGTTTGTAGCTTACTGTCTTTAGTTCCCTGCTTCCTTTTTGTTTTCATACTACAGGTATCGACTTCTGTTTCCTGCTAGCTCCCATGCTAGCTCTTTTAGTTTGTTATCCGCCTCGTGCGCGCTTATTGTTAGTACCCAAGGCAGGGCACGCAGGGAGTAGAGGTAAAGTCGCCAGGCTGACTCCCTGGCAACGTTCAGTTTAAATAATAGACATGATTAGTGAGAACAGGTGTCCATCCATCCATCCATTTTCTACCGCTTATTCCCTTTCGGGGTCGCGGGGGGCGCTGGCGCCTATCTCAGCTACAATCGGGCGGAAGGCAGGGTACACCCTGGACAAGTCGCCACCTCATCGCAGGGCCAACACAGATAGACAGACAACATTCACACTCACATTCACACACTAGGGCCAATTTAGTGTTGCCAATCAACCTATCCCCAGGTGCATGTCTTTGGAAGTGGGGTGCGAGTGCAAAACCTGAGACAGGTGCGTGACATGAGGACAGGTGAAAACTAATGGGTAGTCATGGAAACAAAAGAAAGAAGTGCAAAAAACAGGAACTGAGTGTCTAAAAAAACAAACAGCACATGGCCAAACAAAAACATGAACAGACATGACAAAAATCCCCTGAAAAGCAGGGAAACCTGCAAAACGGGCTTGTAGGGATGAAATAGACAGTTTTTTCCTGACCTAACGTATATTCCGCTCTACCCCGCTATTGAGCAATGTATAATGGATAAACCACAGTAAAATTGACACTATATATATATATATATATGTATATATATATATATATTGCCTGGGCAGCTAGGAGACACCGAGAGTAACAAGCAGTATAAAATGGATTAGAAAGGACATATTTAAAAAAAATTAAAATACAAAAATAAAATTCGAATATTTTAACTCGGGACTTCCCGCGGGCCGGATTTCGGACGCTGGCGGGCTGTAGTTTGGGGACCCCTGCCGTAAATGATACTTGATCCTGTATCATGCTATACTAGAAACCATCAATCAATCAATCAATGTTTACTTATATAGCCCTAAATCACTAGTATCTCAAAGGGCTGCACAAGCCACTAAACAATGATCTTCCACTGATAACACAGCAGACATGAAAGTGGCTAACATCGCCTAAAAAGCAAAATAAAAACAAGTCCATTGTGGACTTTACAACATCAAGCTGCTCCGGTTGCTAATGGCAACCTGATCCCAGATGATACGCAGGTCAACAAGTAGTTTGGAGGTGAACAAGAGTGACACCAGCTTTCTGACGAGTTAATGCCCTGCTCAAGGGCGTCTGACCCGACCCGGGTAGCTTGTGTCAACAAGCCCAGACCTGTTCTCTCGGACAGAACTCTCATTTAGGCTCCGTCTGCACTAAGCGGGGTAACAACGTCAACTACAGTATTTCCTTGAATTGCCGCCGGGGCACTAATTAATTTAAAACCTCTTCTCACTCCGGCGTTTACCAAAGGCATGCAGTAAATTTAGGCCATGAAGTACTCCATGAAGTACTCCATTAATTACTCCATGAAGTACTCCATGAACCACTCCATTAATTACTCCATGAAGTACTCCATGAACTACTCCATGAAGTACTCAATGAAGTACTCCATGAGGTACTCCATGAAGTACTCCATGAAGTACTCCATGAAGTAATCCATGAACCACTCCATGAAGAACTCCATGAAGTACTCCATGAACTACTCCATGAACTATACTATGAAGTACTCCATGAAGTACTCAATGAAGTCCTCCATGAACTACTCCATGAAGTAATCCATGAACCACTCCATGAAGTACTCCATGAAGTAATCCATGAACCACTCCATGAAGTACTCCATGAACTACTCCATGAAGTACTCAATGAAGTACTCAATGAAGTACTCAATGAAGTCCTCCATGAACCACTCCATGAAGTACTCCATGAAGTACTCCATGAACTACTCCATGAAGTACTCAATGAAGTACTCAATGAAGTCCTCCATGAACTACTCCATGAAGTAATCCATGAACCACTCCATGAAGTACTCCATGAAGTACTCCATGAAGTACTCAATGAAGTCCTCCATGAACTACTCCATGAAGTAATCCATGAACCACTCCATGAAGTACTCCATGAAATACTCCATGAAGTACTCCATGAACCACTCCATGAAGTACTCCACGAAGTACTCAATGAAGTCCTCCATGAACTACTCCATGAAGTAATCCATGAACAACTCCATGAAGTACTCCATGAACCACTCCATGAAGTACTCCATGAACCACTCCATGAAGTACTCCATGAACCACTCCATGAAGTACTCCATGAAGTACTCCATGAAGTACTCCATGAACTACACCATGAAGTACTCAATGAAGTCCTCCATGAACCACTCCATGAAGTACTCCCTGAAGTACTCCATGAACTACTCCATGAAGTACTCCATGAAGTACTCCATGAAGTACTCCATGAACTAATTCCATGAAGTACTTCATGAATTACTCCATGAAATACTCCATGAACTACTACATGAAGTACTTCATGAATTACTCCATGAAATACTCCATGAACTACTCCATGTAGTCCTCCATGAAGTCCTCCATGAAGTACTTCATGAATTACTCCATGAAATACTCCATGAACTACTCCATGAAGTCCTCCATGAAGTACTTCATGAATTACTCCATGAAATACTCCATGAACTACTCCATGAAGTCCTCCATGAAGTACTTCATGAAATACTCCATGAACTACTCCATGTAGTCCTCCATGAAGTACTCCATGAACTACTCCATGAAGTCCTCCATGAAGTACTTCATCAATTACTCCATGAAATACTCCATGAACTACTCCATGAAGTCCTCCATGAAGTACTTCATGAATTACTCCATGAAATACTCCATGAACTACTCCATGAAGTCCTCCGTGAAGTACTTCATGAATTACTCCATGAACTACTCCATGAAGTCCTCCATGAAGTCCTCCATGAACTACTCCATGAAGTACTTCATGAATTACTCCATGAAGTACTCCATGAAGTCCTCCATGAAGTACTCCATGAAATACTCCATGAACTACTACATGAAGTCCTCCAAGAAGTCCTCCATTAAATACTCCATGAACTACTCCATGAACTACTCCATGAAGTACTCCATAAAGTACTCCATAAAGTACTCCATAAAGTACTCAATAAAGTACTCCATAAAGTACTCCATAAAGTCCTCCATGAAGTCCTCCATGAAGTACTCCATGAACTACTCCATGAACTACTCCATGAACTACTCCATGAAGTACTCCATGAACTACTCCATGAAGTACTCCATGAAGTACTTCGTGAATTACTCCATGAAGTACTCCATGGACTACTCCATGAAGTCCTCCATGAAGTCCTCCATGAAGTACTTCATGAATGACTCCATGAAATACTCCATGAACTACTCCATGAAGTACTTCATGAATTACTCCATGAAATACTCCATGAACTACTCCATGTAGTCCTCCATGAACTACTCCATGAACTACTCCATGAAGTCCTCCATGAAGTACTTCATGAATTACTCCATGAACTACTACATGAAGTCCTCCATTAAATACTCCATGAAGTACTCCATGAACTACTCCATGAACTACTCCACGAAGTACTCCATAAAGTACTCCATAAAGTACTCCATAAAGTACTCCATAAAGTCCTCCATGAAGTCCTCCATGAAGTACTCCATGAACTACTCCATGAAGTCCTCCATGAAGTACTCCATGAAGTCCTCCATGAATTACTCCATGAATTACTCCATGAAATACTCCATGAACTACTCCATGAAGTCCTCCATGAAGTACTCCATGAAATACCCCATGAACTACTACATGAAGTCCTCCATGAAGTCCTCCATTAAATACTCCATGAAGTACTCCATGAACTACTCCATGAAGTACTCCATAAAGTCCTCCATGAAGTCCTCCATGAAGTCCTCCATGAAGTCCTCCATGAAGTCCTCCATGAAGTACTTCATTAAGTACTCCATGAACTACTCCATGAAGTACTCCATGAAGTCCTCCATGAAGTCCTCCATGAACTACTCCATGAAGTCCTCCATGAAGTACTCCATGAAGTACTCCATGAAGTACTCCATGAAGTCCTCCATGAAGTCCTCCATGAAGTCCTCCATGAAGTCCTCCATGAAGTCCTCCATGAAGTCCTCCATTAAGTACTTCATTAAGTACTTCATTAAGTACTCCATGAACTACTCCATGAAGTACTCCATGTAGTACTCCGTAAAGTACTCCGTGAAGTACTCCGTGAAGTACTCCATGAACTACTCCATGAACTACTCCATGAACTACTCCATGAACTACTCCATGAAGTCCTCCATGAAGTCCTCCATGAAGTCCTCCATGAAGTACTCCATGAAGTACTCCATGAAGTACTCCATGAAGTACTCCATGAAGTACTCCATGAAGTAATCCATGAAATACTCCATGAAGTACTCCATGAACCACTCCATGAAATACTCCATGAAGTACTCCATGAACCACTCCATGAAGTACTCCATGAAGTAATCCATGAACCACTCCATGAAATACTCCATGAAGTACTCCATGAAGTACTCCATGAAGTACTCCATGAAGTACTCCATGAAGTACTCCATGAACCACTCCATGAAGTACTCCATAAACTACTTCATGAACTACTTCATGAACCACTCCATGAAGTACTCCATGAAGTACTCCATGAACTACTCCATGAACTACTCCATGAAGTACTCTATGAAGTACTCTATGAAGTACTCCATGAAGTACTCCATGAAGTAATCCATGAACCACTCCATGAAATACTCCATGAAGTACTCCATGAACCACTCCATGAAATACTCCATGAAGTACTCCATGAACCACTCCATGAAGTACTCCATGAAGTACTCCATGAAGTACTCCATGAACCACTCCATGAAGTACTCCATGAAGTACTCCATGAACCACTCCATGAAGTACTCCATGAACTACTTCATGAACTACTTCATGAACCACTCCATGAAGTACTCCATGAAGTACTCCATGAACTATACTATGAAGTACTCCATGAAGTACTCCATGAACTATACTATGAAGTACTCCATGAAGTACTCCATGAAGTACTCCATGAACTATACTATGAAGTACTCCATGAAGTACTCCATGAACTATACTATGAAGTACTCCATGAAGTACTCCATGAAGTACTCCATGAACTATACTATGAAGTACTCCATGAAGTCCTCCATGAAGTATGTCAGAGTATGCTGGAATCCAGGAACTAAGTGTGATCACTACTTGTGGATCCCTAAAGAACCAAACAACCTGTGTTCCAAGTGTTGCCTTCAAACAAGTGTTTCAGTGCAAAGTGTGCTGATGTCTGCTAATAAAAACTTGGCGGAGGAGAACCCGAGCTCCTATTTTCCTGGCCTGGGATTAATGTTACACGGCCTTTTCATTCACGGCATTGAAACATTCTATAACTCTATTACTATTTACCTTTCCATATCCAATGTCACGTGGGTTTGAGTCCCATCCAATTGCGGCCCCTTTGGCACACCCGCTTATCTCAGTTGAAATATCCGGTTACTTCCCCTGAGGTGCGGAGACACACACACACACACACACACACACACACACACACACACACACGTGTCATTAAGTATCTCAGACTTCCTTCCTGGACGCGCGGTGACAAATTGATTTTCTCCGGTAAAAAAAATATTCAGCCGAACCGGTTATTCAATCCGGTGTTGAGTTTTGGCTTCATTTCGTCTGGCTCGGAGGGACACAAAAACCCCGGAAAACCGTGACCTTCCATCCCTCAGACGGCACTGTATGAAAAACCGACAGCAATCTCTAAAGGATATCACCACATGGGCTCAGGAAGACTTCATAAAACCACTGTCACTAAATACAGTTGGTCGCTACATCTGTAAGTGCAAGTTAAAACTCTACTATGCAAAGCGAAAGCCATTTATCAACAACATCCAGAAACGCCGCCGGCTTCTCTGGGCCCGAGATCGCCTAAGATGGACTGATGCAAAGTGGAAAAGTGTTCTGTGGTCTGACGAGTCCACATTTCAAATTGTTTTTGGAAAAGTGTTCTGTGGTCTGACGAGTCCACATTTCAAATTGTTTTTGGAAATATTCGTTTTTTTAACCTGCTTGAGGATTATGACAAGGGGAAGATATAAACATCCCATTAGTCGTTATCCCAGTGAGAGTCGACATTGTACAATAAGTGATTGTTTTATTTTGTATTTAGATTATATTGCTTATACAGTTTGTACATACTACTATAGTTACTGGATCTGTTTATTACTCAGCGTCTAAAACTTGTACATCATCCTCCTTATATTCAGGCTCAAAAATGTTCTGGATCATAATTTGTTCCAAAGTAGTCTTTGTTGTCTCTCATCAAGTCTGCCATGGGCTTAGGAAGACTTCAGAAAACCACTGTCACTAAATACAGTTGATCGCTACATCTGTAAGTGCAAGTTAAAGCTCTACTATGCAAAGCGAAAGCCATTTATCAACAACATCCAGAAACGTCGCCGGCTTCTCTGGGCCCGAGATCATCTAAGATGGACTGATGCAAAGTGGAAAAGTGTTCTGTGGTCTGACGAGTCCACATTTCAAATTGTTTTTGGAAATATTCCTTTTTTTTAACCTGCTTGAGGATTATGACAAGTAAAGGGGAAGATATAAACATCCCATTAGTCGTTATCCCAGTGAGAGTCGACATTGTACAATAAGTGATTGTTTTATTTTGTATTTAGATTATATTGCTTATACAGTTTGTACATACTACTATAGTTACTGGATCTGTTTATTACTCAGCGTCTAAAACTTGTACATCATCCTCCTTATATTCAGGCTCAAAAATGTTCTGGATCATAATTTGTTCCAAAGTAGTCTTTGTTGTCTCTCATCAAGTCTGCCATGGGCTTAGGAAGACTTCAGAAAACCACTGTCACTAAATACAGTTGATCGCTACATCTGTAAGTGCAAGTTAAAGCTCTACTGTGCAAAGCGAAAGCCATTTATCAACAACATCCAGAAACGTCGCCGGCTTCTCTGGGCCCGAGATCATCTAAGATGGACTGATGCAAAGTGGAAAAGTGTTCTGTGGTCTGACGAGTCCACATTTCAAATTGTTTTTGGAAATATTCGTTTTTTTAACCTGCTTGAGGATTATGACAAGTAAAGGGGAAGATATAAACATCCCATTAGTCGTTATCCCAGTGAGAGTCGACATTGTACAATAAGTGATTGTTTTATTTTGTATTTAGATTATATTGCTTATACAGTTTGTACATACTACTATAGTTACTGGATCTGTTTATTACTCAGCGTCTAAAACTTGTACATCATCCTCCTTAAATTCAGGCTAAAAAATGTTCTGGATCAAAATTTGTCCCAAAGTAGTCTTTGTTGTCTCTCATCAAGTCTGCCATGGGCTTAGGAAGACTTCAGAAAACCACTGTCACTAAATACAGTTGGTCGCTACATCTGTAAGTGCAAGTTAAAGCTCTACTGTGCAAAGCGAAAGCCATTTATCAACAACATCCAGAAACGTCGCCGGCTTCTCTGGGCCCGAGATCATCTAAGATGGACTGATGCAAAGTGGAAAAGTGTTCTGTGGTCTGACGAGTCTACATTTCAAATTGTTTTTGGAAATATTCATTTTTTTAACCTGCTTGAGGATTATGACAAGGGGAAGATATAAACATCCCATTAGTCGTTATCCCAGTGAGAGTCGACATTGTACAATAAGTGATTGTTTTATTTTGTATGTAGATTATATTTCTTATACAGTTTGTACATACTACTATAGTTACTGGATCTGTTTATTACTCAGCGTCTAAAACTTGTACATCATCCTCCTTATATTCAGGCTCAAAAATGTTCTGGATCATAATTTGTCCCAAAGTAGTCTTTGTTGTCTCTCATCAAGTCTGCCATGGGCTTAGGAAGACTTCAGAAAACCACTGTCACTAAATACAGTTGATCGCTACATCTGTAAGTACAAGTTAAAGCTCTACTGTGCAAAGCGAAAGCCATTTATCAACAACATCCAGAAACGTCGCCGGCTTCTCTGGGCCCGAGATCATCTAAGATGGACTGATGCAAAGTGGAAAAGTGTTCTGTGGTCTGACGAGTCTACATTTCAAATTGTTTTTGGAAATATTAATTTTTTTAACCTGCTTGAGGATTATGACAAGGGGAAGATATAAACATCCCATTAGTCGTTATCCCAGTGAGAGTCGACATTGTACAATAAGTGATTGTTTTATTTTGTATTTAGATTATATTTGTTATACAGTATGGACATACTATTATAGTTACTGGATCTGTTTATTACTCAGCGTCTAAAACTTGTACATCCTCCTCCTTATATTCAGGCTCAAAAATGTTCTGGATCATAATTTGTCCCAAAGTAGTCTTTGTTGTCTCTCAGCAAGTCTGCCATGGGCTTAGGAAGACTTCAGAAAACCACTGTCACTAAATACAGTTGGTTGCTACATCTGTAAGTAGAAGTTAAAGCTCTACTGTGCAAAGCAAAAGCCATTTATCAACAACATCCAGAAGCGCCGCCGGCTTCTCTGGGCCCGAAATCATCCAAGATGGACTGATGCAAAGTGGAAAAGTGTTCTGTGGTCTGACGAGTCCACATTTCAAATAGTTTTTGGAAATATTCGTTTTTTTAACCTGCTTGAGGATTATGACAAGGGGAAGATATAAACATCCCATTAGTCGTTATCCCAGTGAGAGTCGACATTGTACAATAAGTGATTGTTTTATTTTGTATTTAGATTATATTTCTTATACAGTTTGTACGTACTACTATAGTTACTGGATCTGTTTATTACTCAGCATCTAAAACTTGTACATCATCCTCCTTATATTCAGGCTCAAAAATGTTCTGGATCAAAATTTGTCCCAAAGTAGTCTTTGTTGTCTCTCATCAAGTCTGCCATGGGCTTAGGAAGACTTCAGAAAACCACTGTCACTAAATACAGTTGGTCGCTACATCTGTAATTGCAAGTTAAAGCTCTACTATGCAAAGCGAAAGCCATTTATCAACAACATCCAGAAACGGCGCCGGCTTCTCTGGGCCCGAGATCATCTAAGATGGACTGATGCAAAGTGGAAAAGTGTTCTGTGGTCTGACGAGTCCACATTTCAAATTGTTTTTGGAAATATTTGTTTTTTTGACCTGCTTGAGGATTATGACAAGGGGAAGATATAAACATCCCATTAGTCGTTATCCCAGTGAGAGTCGACATTGTACAATAAGTGATTGTTTTATTTTGTATTTAGATTATATTTCTTATACAGTTTGTACATACTATTATAGTTACTGGATCTGTTTATTACTCAGCGTCTAAAACTTGTACATCCTCCTCCTTATATTAAGGCTCAAAAATGTTCTGGATCATAATTTGTCCCAACATAGTCTTTGTTGTCTCTCAACAAGTCTGCCATGGGCTTAGGAAGACTTCAGAAAACCACTGTCACTAAATACAGTTGGTCGCTACATCTGTACGTACAAGTTAAAGCTCTACTGTGCAAAGCGAAAGCCATTTATCAACAACATCCAGAAACGCCGCCGGCTTCTCTGGGCCCGAGATCGTCTAAGATGGACTGATGCAAAGTGGAAAAGTGTTCTGTGGTCTGACGAGTCCACATTTCAAATTGTTTTTGGAAATATTCGTTTTTTTAACCTGCTTGAGGATTATGACAAGTAAAGGGGAAGATATAAACATCCCATTAGTCGTTATCCCAGTGAGTCGACATTGTACAATAAGTGATTGTTTTATTTTGTATTTAGATTATATTTCTTATACAGTTTGTACATACTACTATAGTTACTGGATCTGTTTATTACTCAGCATCTAAGACTTGTACATTATCCTCCTTATGTTCAGGCTCAAAAATGTTCTGGATCATAATTTGTCCCAAAGTAGTCTTTGTTGTCTCTCATCAAGTCTGCCATGGGCTTAGGAAGACTTCAGAAAACCACTGTCACTAAATACAGTTGGTCGCTACATCTGTAAGTGCAAGTTAAAGCTCTACTGTGCAAAGCGAAAGCCATTTATCAACAACATCCAGAAACGCCGCCGGCTTCTCTGGGCCCAAGCTCATCTAAGATGGACTGATGCAAAGTGGAAAAGTGTTCTGTGGTCTGACGAGTCCACATTTCAAATTGTTTTTGGAAATATTCGTTTTTTTAACCTGCTTGAGGATTATGACAAGTAAAGGGGAAGATATAAACATCCCGTTAGTCGTTATCCCAGTGAGAGTCGACATTGTACAATAAGTGATTGTTTTATTATGTATTTAGATTATATTTCTTATACAGTTTGTACATACTACTATAGTTACTGGATCTGTTTATTACTCAGCATCTAAGACTTGTACATTATCCTCCTTATATTCAGGCTCAAAAATGTTCTGGATCATAATTTGTCCCAAAGTAGTCTTTGTTGTCTCTCATCAAGTCTGCCATGGGCTTAGGAAGACTTCATAAAACCACTGGCATTAAATACAGTTGGTCACTACATCTGTAAGTACAAGTTAAAGCTCTACTGTGCAAAGCGAAAGCCATTTATCAACAACATCCAGAAACGCCGCCGGCTTCTCTGGGCCCGAGACCATCTAAGATGGACTGATGCAAAGTGGAAAAGTGTTCTGTGGTCTGACGAGTCCACATTTCAAATTGTTTTTGGAAATATTTGACATTGTGTCATCCGGACCAAGGGGAAGCGAACCATTCAGATTGTTATAGGCGCAAAGTGTAAAAGCCAGCATGTGTGATGGTATGGGGGTGTATTAGTGCCCAAGGCATGGGTAACTTACACATCTGTGAAGGCACCATTAATGCTGAAAGGTACATACAGGTTTTGGAACAACATATGCTGCCATCTAAGCACTGTCTTTTTCATGGACGCCCCTGCTTATTCCAGCAAGATAATGCCAAGCCGCATTCAGCACGTGTTACAACAGCGTGGCTTCGTAAAAAAAAAAGTGCGGGTACTTTCCTGGCCCGCCTGCAGTCCAGACCTGTCTCCCATGGAAAATGTGTGGCGCATTATGAAGCGTAAAATAGGACAGCGGAGACCCCAGACTGTTGAAGGACTGAAGCTCTACATAAAACAAGAATAGGAAAGAATTCCACTTTCAAAGCTTCAACAATTATTTTCCTCAGTTCCCAAACGTTTATTGAGTGTTGTTAAAAGAAAAGGTGATGTAACACAGTGGTGAACATGCCCTTTCCCAACTACTTTGGCACATGTTGCAGCCATGAAATTCTAAGTTTGAACATGAAATATGTTGTCTTTGTAGCATATTCAACTGAATATGGCTTGAAAAGGATTTGCAAATCATTGTATTCTGTTTATATTTACATCGAACACAATTTCCCAACTCTTATGGAAACGGGGTTTGTATTTTGCAGAGAGCGTTTGAAGCCAAGTGTCATCGGACTAAAATAAACTGGACGCAGTTTATCGTCAGGGCTCAGAGTTCATTGGCGAATGAATGAAGCGGCGTTGGGAAGGCAGAATGAAGTCATGTGTGCCTCCCAGTAGGATTTTGCACAACTGTTGAGATAAAGCTGGAAGCCAGGTTTTGTTGTTTTTATTAATGGCGATAAAAACAAATTATGTACGAAATAAAAATTGCCAGGCTCACTATTTTTGGTGCTGGAATTGTAAACATTGATGTAATCCCAGTCATCTTGGTTGTAACACGACGAACCCATGTTCTATTTAGTCAACCATCAATCAATCACAAGTGTCGACGTCACCTATCTGAACCCACATCTGGGCAAGGAAAAACTCCAGAAGCTTGAGATCAATCAATCAATCAATCAATCAATGTTTATTTATATAGCCCCAAATCACAAATGTCTCAAAGGACTGCACAAATCATTACGACTACAACATCCTCGGAAGAACCCACAAAAGGGCAAGGAAAACTCACACCCAGTGGGCAGGGAGAATTCACATCCAGTGGGACGCCAGTGACAATGCTGACTATCAGAAACCTTGGAGAGGACCTCAGATGTGGGCAACCCCCCCTCTCTAGGGGACCGAAAGCAATGGATGTGGAGCGGGTCTAACATGATACTGTGAAAGTTCATTCCATAGTGGCTCCAACACAGCCGCGAGAGTTCAGTTCAAAGCGGATCCAAGACAGCAGCGAGAGTCCCGTCCACAGGAAACCATCTCAAGCGGAGGCGGATCAGCAGTGTAGAGATGTCCCCAACCGATACAGGCGAGCGGTCCATCCTGGGTCTCGACTCTGGACAGCCAGTACTTCATCCATGGTCATCGGACCGGACCCCCTCCACAAGGGAGGGGGGGACATAGGAGAAAGAAAAGAAGCGGCAGATCAACTGGTCTAAAAAGGAGGTCTATTTAAAGGCTAGAGTATACAGAGATGAGAAAAAGAAACCTGAAATGGATGTCGAGTGAGACTTTGGATCAAAGTTTGTGGTTTTCCATGCCTTTGTCTCCAGCAGGTTAGACTACTTCAATGGCCTTCTCTACACCAGCTGCAGTACATCCAGAATGCTGCTGCTCGAGTCCTGACTAGAACCAGGAAATAGGACTGTATTAGCCCAGTGCCTAGGTCACGGCACTGGCTTCCTGTTGCTCAGAGAACAGACTACAAAACAGCTCTTCTTGTGTTCAAGTCTTTGGCCAAAGTCCGTCTCTGACACGTTGGAACTATATGAACCATCTCGGGCTCCGAGAACGTCAGGGATGGTCTCCTGCTGGCGCCCACAGTCAGGACCGAACGTGGTGACACTAAGTTTCAGTTTTATGCTCCTAAAATCTGCAATAGTCTTCCTGAAGATGCCTGAAAACACTTTTTTAATCGTTCATATGACAACTTGATTGATTGATTGAAACTTGTATTACAAACCTTGTTTCCATTTGACTTGGGAAATTGTGTTCGATGTAAATATAAACAGAATACAATGATCCTTTTCAAGCCATATTCAGTTGAATATGCTACAAAGACATGTTTCATGTTCAAACTCATCAACCTTATTATTTTTTGCAAATAATAACTTAGAATATCATGGCTGCAACACGTGTGTCAGAGTCGGTTTGATATGAACCCCAAGATGCGGAGATTGAGGCAGGGATGGAGTGAGAAAACATCATTAAAATATTAGAACAAGAACAAACCAAAGGGGTTCAAACAAAAACGCGCACAAGGCGGATAACAAACTAAGGGAGCTAGCATGGGAGCTAGAGAAATAAAGGGCCTTAACGTGGAAGCTAGCAAAAAACAAAAAGGGTCTATCGTGGAAGCGAGCGGGTAGCGAGCAGGAAAACAGAAGTCGTAACGTGTAGTACAAAACAAACTGGAAGCAGGTAACTAAGAACAGTAAGCTACGAAAATGTAACGGACATAGCTTACCGCTACGCTGCAAATACAAGACACGACAAGACAATAATCCAGCACTAGACTAGGTTCAAATAGGAGCGGGCTGATTGACGCCAGGTGTGGACAGGTGCCAATCAGCCGCAGCTGAGGGAAAACAGCGCACAGGGGGGAAAAAAACAGGAACGCTGACAGGAACTAAACAGGAAACACACACAGAGGAAAAACTAAAACACAAACAAACATGCCAAAGTAGTTGGGAAAGGGCATGTTCACCACTGTGTTACATCACCTTTTCTTTTAACAACACTCAATAAACGTTTGGGAACTGAGGAAACTTATTGTTGAAGCTTTGAGAGTGGAATTCTTTCCCATTCTTGTTTTATGTAGAGCTTCAGTCCTTCAGCAGTTCGGGGTCTCCGCTGTCCTATTTTACGCTTCATAATGCGCCACACATTTTCCATGGGAGACAGGTCTGGACTGCAGGCGGGCCAGGAAAGTACCCGCACTCTTTTTTTACGAAGCCACGCTGTTATTATAACAAGAGGCTTGGCATTGTCTTGCTGAAATAAGCAGGGGCGTCCATGATAACGTTGCTTGGATGACAATATATGTTGCTCCAAAACCTGTATGGACCTTTCAGCATTAATGGTGCCTTCACAGATGTGTAAGTTACCCATGCCTTGGGCACTAATGCGCCCCCATACCATCACACATGCTGGCTTTCCAACTAAGCGCCTATAACAATCTGGATGGTTATTTTCCTTTTTGTTCCGCGGGGTCACCACACCCGCAGTTTCCAAATATAACTTGAAATGTGGACTCGTCAGACCACAGAACACTTTTCCACTTTGCATCAGTCCATCTTAGATGATGAGAAGTCGGCTGCGTTTCTGGATGTTGTTGATAAATGGCTTTGGCTTTGCATAGTAGAGCTTTAACTTGCACTTACAGATGGTGAGGGTCATTCAATGTTGGTTTCCGGCTATGCCGCTTACGTGGAGGGATTTCTCCAGATTCTCTGAACCCTTTGATGATATTATGGAGCGTAGATGTTCCATCCATCCATCCATTTTCTACAGCTAATTCCCTTTTTTGGGGTCACTGGCGAATATTTCAGCTACAATTGTGTTGGGGCTTTGGGTGTTGTGGCTCTGCATTTCATACATAGTCCCTGGCATTTCTTCCAGTGGACCTCCGGGTGAATCTCTGGAGAATCCCTTGAGACCCACTGGGTTCAAATCTCCCTCAAGGCCTAAGGAATCTAGTATTTTTACAAATCAACTGAGTCACCTGCCGTCTTTTTGAACTCCGCTTGCGCCAATCGCAGCCTTTGATGGGATATGTTCTAGTCGTCCGTACTCCGGGTTCCTAAGATCCTGCTCTCAGTGCACAAATGTGCTTAAAACTAACCACAGAGTTGTGGAGTGGATCCCCCTGTAAGAACACATTTATCTTGAGGTATAAAACGTTCTTTCAGCACCTTGGCTCACCCACATGTTCCATTCCGATCCTGTTACACAGGGGCGAGTGTTCAGCTTTGGTACGTCTTTATCGTAAAATGTTGGACCATTGTACAGATGCCCCGGCGCTGAACCCTTTGAAAGAGTAAACAGTCCAGGCCTTTCCTTCTCTGTCAGCTGCACTAATGATGTCGTGCTGGACCACAGCTGTTTCTTCATGGCAGGTGTGCAGCGGAAGCCACAGTGGACCGCGCTCAAACCCGGATCACAGGAATGCCAAGAACAAGACCGAAAAGTTGGAGACATTATTCCAGTGGGACGCCTTGAGAACGTTTACGTTGGCGCATCTGCTTCACTTATTTGAAATCTTCAAAAAAAAATGTTGGTTCCTTTTTCAATGTGTGCTAAAAATACATCCTGCTGATCCGTAAGATAGGAAAAGGCTGAAAGATCATTTCCTGTTTGGAGTTTGCCTGGATGAGGAAAGGAAACAGGACAGAGGGAAGGAGTATTTGCTGCACAGATCAGAGAAGCTCGAGCCTGGAGTCTATTTAGGGTAGAACGCCCTGGAAAACCTTGGATTCCTCCACCGTTGACTTGAACTTTACGTAGTTTGAGTACAATGGATTGTTTGTGGAGATTTCATAAATAGTCACGAGAGAGGAACTGAATTATTTCAGGCTCCATCCTATCTTGCCGATTGTATTGTACCATATGTCCCGGCAAGAAATCTGCGTTCAAAAGACTCCGGCTTATTAGTGATTCCTAGAGCCCAAAAAAAGTCTGCGGGCTATAGAACGTTTTCCGTTTGGGCTCCAGTACTCTGGAATGCCCTCCCGGTAACAGTTCGAGATGCTACCTCAGTAGAAGCATTTAAGTCTCACCTTAAAACTCATCTGTATACTCTAGCCTTTAAATAGACCTCCTTTTTAGACCAGTTGATCTGCCGCTTCTTTTCTTTTTTCTCCTATGTCCCCCCCTCCCTTGTGGAGGGGGTCCGGTCCGATGACCATGGATGAAGTACTGGCTGTCCAGAATCGAGACCCAGGATGGACTGCTCGCCTGTGTATGGGTTGGGGACATCTCTACGCTGCTGATCCGCTTGAGATGGTTTCCTGTGGACGGGACTCTCGCTGCTGTCTTGGATCCGCTTGAACTGAACTCTCGTGGCTGTGTTGGAGCCACTATGGATTGAACTTTCACAGTATCATGTTAGACCCGCTCCACATCCATTGCTTTCGGTCCCCTAGAGGGGGGGGGGGGGTTTGCCCACATCTGAGGTCCTCTCCAAGGTTTCTCCTAGTCAGCATTGTCACTGGCGTCCCACTGGATGTGAATTCTCCCTGCCCACTGGGTGTGAGTTTTCCTTGCCCTTTTGTGGGTTTTTCCGAGGATGTTGTAGTCGTAATGATTTGTGCAGTCCTTTGAGACGTTTGTGATTTGGGGCTATATAAATAAACATTGATTGATTGATTGATTGATTGATATACACACTACTGGACGTTGTACAAAACGGGTTATTTTCTGACGCATTTAAAGGCCTACTGAAAGCCACTACTAGTCTGATAGTTTATATATCAATGATGAAATATTAACATTAAGTTGCGGAATATTGACGCTTATGATGACACGATCCAAGCTATAAGTCGTCTGCTTTAATTACATAATTCCACAGTATTCTGGACATCTGTGTTGCTGAATCTTCTCCAATTTGTTCAATTGATAATGGAGACGTCAAAGAAGAAAGATGTAGGTGGGAAGCGGTGTATTGCGGCTGCCTTTAGCAACACAAACACGGCCGGTGTTTCCTTGTTTACATTCCCGAAGGTGAAGCGGTCAAGCGAACATGGTTCCCGACCACATGTCAACCGGCAGGTTTCGGTGAGAAAATTGTGGTAATAAATCGGCTCCTACCGTAGACATGAGCAGAGCTTGTGTCCTCCTGCAGCTGCAGACTATTACCTCCTCCCACCGGAGACACTGGCGATCACCACACCCGTGGCCACACCCCTCCGACTTTCAGGCACCATAAAATCTCACTAAAACACGAGTAACAAAATAGGCAGATAAGGGATTTTCCAGAATTATCCTAGTAAATGTGTCTAATATTTTTTCTTGAGTGTGATGGTAAGGATACCATCATGAAAAGCACATTTAATTAAAAAAAAAAAACGTTATTATGGTCTTACCTTTACTTATAAATGAAGTCCATGCGAGGTTCCTTCTGATCAAAAGCATCGATAACTTGTTTATAGAAGTCTTCCTTATCTTTCTTCAGTTTTACAAGTCTCTCTGTCTCGATGGAGATCTTCCTTTATTACCTCCTGCTTCCATTGAAAGTCCAGTTTAGAAAACACTAGGATCACTAGCGCCCTCTACCACCAGGAGGCGGGAGTCATTTAATGACTCATATTTGACACACGCAGCTACGGTATATTAATAAAACATAGCTGCTTCCTGTTCTTTTTAGCATATTCAATAGCTTGGACCTTAAATCCTACTGAATAGCTCTTAATCTTCTTCCCTTTGGAGGATTACATATCTGAAAATATAACAGTTTTCTAAACTGGACTTTCAATGGAAGCAGGAGGTAATAAAGGAAGATCTCCATCGAGACAGAGAGACTTGTAAAACTGAAGAAAGATAAGGAAGACTTCTATAAAGAAGTTATCGATGCTTTTGATCAGAAGGAGCTGCGCATGGACTTCATTTATAAGTAAAGGTAAGACCATAATAACGTTTTATTTATTAAATGTGCTTTTCATGATGGTATCCTTACATCACACTCAAATTTATAAGCTCAGGCCTTAATTCACCGCATGCCTTTGGTAAAGGCCGGAGTTAGAAGAGGTTTTTCTCACTCTTGCCTCTTTTTTGCAAAGAGACATACAACAAGTGCACCTTTTTACATACTATACATACGTGTACGCGCTCGCGGAGCCGAGAGGTAGCGACATGGGTAAGGTTAGTTGTGGCAGGTGCTAGCGGAGTGGTGCGAGTGGTAATATGAGAGAAAGAAGGTGTGAAACTGGTAACAAATGAAGGACGAATTAATTCCTAAGAAAAACAGCAGGGGATCCATTGTATGGCGGTGATTTGGCTTCAAGCGGGAAGATGTTGAACAGACAACCGTATTACGTCAAGTATGCGGCAAAAAGTAGCACTACTGCTAATTTGTAGCATCATTTGAAAAGTCACACGCTACAGAATGAAGAGTGCTTGAAACTCTGCATGTCAACATTTCCTGTTGATGCCACACCCACAAAATGCCCAAGCAACCATTTCCACATCAACACCGTATGAAAAAAATAGTCAACAACAGAAGGAGATAACGTCCGCAGGAACCTACCACAAAGTGAAGGACATACACTATTTGATTTACTATTATGCAGCTCATTTTTATTTGACACTATCTTGTGTGACATCATGCACTAAAGTGCACTTTATGTGTTTTAAACTATTGTAGTGGTATTCTGTACAAAAAGTGCACTCTAATTTAGTGTTGTTTTGATGTCATCTTAGTGACATCATGCACAAAAGTGCACTTTATGTGTTTTAAACTATTGTAGTGGCATTCTGTACAAAAACTGCTCTTTAATTTAGTGTTGTTTTGATATGTCATCTTAGTGACATCATGCACAAAACTGCTATTTACGCGTTTTAAACTATTGTAGTGGTGTTCTGTGCAAAAAGTGCACTTTAATTTAGTGTTGTTTTGATATGTCATCTTAGTGACATCATGCACAAAAGTGCACTTTACGCGTTTTAAACTATTGTAGTGGTGTTCTGTGCAAAAAGTGTACTTTAATTTAATGTTGTTATGATATGTCATCTTAGTGACATCATGCACAAAACTGCACTTTACGCGTTTTAAACTATTGTAGTGGTGTTCTGTGCAAAAAGTGCACTTTAATTTAATGTTGTTTTGATATGTCATCTTAGTGACATCATAAACAAAACTGCTATTTACGCGTTTTAAACTATTGTAGTGGTGTTCTGTGCAAAAAGTGCACTTTAATTTAGTGTTGTTTTGATATGTCATCTTAGTGACATCATGCAAAAAAGTGCACTTTACGTGTTTTAAACTATTGTAGTAGCGTTCAGTGCAAAAAGGGGACTTTAATTTAGTGTTGTTTTGATACGTCATCTTAGTGACATCATGCACAAAAGTGCACTTTACGTGTTTTAAACTATTGTAGTGGCGTTCTGTGCAAAAAGTGCACTTTAATTTAGTGTAGTTTTAATTTAGACGGTGTGGCGCAGTGGGGAGAGTGGCCGTGCGCAACCCGAGCGTCCCTGGTTCAATTCCCACCTAGTACCAACCTCGTCACGTCCGTTGTGTCCTGAGCAAGACACTTCACCCTTGCTCCTGATGGGTTCTGGTTGGCGCCTTGCATGGCAGCTCCCTCCATCAGTGTGTGAATGTGTGTGTGAATGGGTAAATGTGGAAGTAGTGTCAAAGCGCTTTGAGTACCTTGAAGGCAGAAAAGCGCTATACAAGTACAACCCATTTATCATTTATTTATTTGTTGTGTTGATGAGTCATATTAGTGACATCATGCACAAAAGTGCACTTTATGTGTTTTAAACTATTTTAGTGGCGTTCTGTACAAAAAGTGCACTCTAATTGAGTGTTGTTTTGATATGTCATCTTAGTGACATCATGCACAAAAGTGCACTTTATGTGTTTTAAACTATTGTACTGGAATTCTGTGCAAAAAGTGCACTTTAATTTAGTGTTTTGATGTGTCATCTTAGTGACATCATGCACAAAAGTGCACTTTATTTGATTTAAACTATTGTATGGGCATTCTGCAGAAAAAAGTGCACTTGAATTTAGTGTTTTGATGTGTCATCTTAGTGACATCATGCACAAAAGTGCACTTTGTTTGTTTTAAACTATTGTAGTGGTGTTCTGTACAAAAAGTGCACTTTAATTTAGTGTTGTTTTGATATGTCATCTTAGTGACATCATGCACAAAAGTGCACTTCATGTGTTTTAAACTATTTTAGTGGCGTTCTGTACAAAAAGTGCACTCTAATTGAGTGTTGTTTTGATATGTCATCTTAGTGACATCATGCACAAAAGTGCACTTTATGTGTTTTAAACTATTGTAGTGGCATTCTGTGCAAAAAGTGCACTTTAATTTAGTGTTTTGATGTGTCATCTTAATGACATCATGCACAAAAGTGCACTTTATTTGATTTAAACTATTGTATGGGCATTCTGCAGAAAAAAGTGCACTTGAATTTAGTGTTTTGATGTGTCATCTTAGTGACATCATGCACAAAAGTGCACTTTGTTTGTTTTAAACTATTGTAGTGGTGTTCTGTACAAAAAGTGCACTTTAATTTAGTGTTGTTTTGATATGTCATCTTAGTGACATCATGCACAAAAGTGCACTTTATGTGTTTTAAACTATTGTAGTGGCATTCTGTGCAAAAAGTGCACTTTAATTTAGTGTTTTGATATGTCGTCTTAGTGACATGCACAAAAGTGCACTTTATGTGTTTTAAACTATTGTAGTGGCATTCTGTGCAAAAAGTGCACTTTAATTTAGTGTTGTTTTGATATGTCATCTTAGTGAAATCATGCACAAAAGTGGACTTTATTTGATTTAAACTATTGTAGTGGCATTCTGTGCAAAAAGTGCACTTTAATTTAGTGTTTTGATGTGTCATCTTAGTGACATCATGCACAAAAGTGCACTTTGTTTGTTTTAAACTATTGTAGTGGTGTTCTGTACAAAAAGTGCACTTTAATTGAGTGTTGTTTTGATATGTCATCTTAGTGACATCATGCACAAAAGTGCACTTTGTTTGTTTTAAACTATTGTAGTGGCGTTCTGTACAAAAAGTGCACTTTAATTTAGTGTTGTTTTGATACGTCATCTTAGTGACATCATGCACAAAAGTGCACTTTATGTGTTTTAAGCTATTGTAGTGGCATTTTGTGCAAAAACTGCACTTTAATTTAGTGTTGTTTTGATATGTCATCTTAGTGACATCATGCACAAAAGTGTAGTTTATGTGTTGTAAACTATTGTAGTGGCGTTCTGTACAAAAATTGCACTTTAATTTAGTCTTGTTTTGATATGTCATCTTAGTGACATCATGCACAAAAGTGCACTTTATTTGATTTAAACTATTGTAGTGGCGTTCTGTACAAAAATTGCACTTTAATTTAATCTTGTTTTGATATGTAATCTTACTGACATCATGCACAAAAGTGCACTTTATTTGATTTAAACTATTGTAGTGGTGTTCTGTACAAAAAGTGCACTTTAATTAAGTGTTAATTTGATATGTTATTTTAGTGACATCATGCACAAACGTGCACTATATGTGTTTTAAACTATTGTAGTGGTGTTCAGTGCAAAAAGGGGACTTTAATTTAGTGTTGTTTTGATATGTCATCTTAGTGACATCATGCACTAAAGTGCACTTTGTTTGTTTTAAACTATTGTAGTGGTGTTCTGTGCAAAAAGTGTACTTTAATGTAGTGTTTTGATATGTCTTCTTAGTGACATCATGCACAAAAGTGCACTTTGTTTGTTTTAAACTACTGTAATGGTGTTCTGTACAAAAAGTGCACTTTAATTGAGTGTTGTTTTGATATGTCATCTTAGTGACATCATGCACAAAAGTGCACTTTACATGTTTTAAACTATTGTAGTGGTGTTTAATGCAAAAAGGGGACTTTAATTTAGTGTTGTTTTGATATGTCATTTTAGTGACATCATGCACAAAAGTGCACTCTATGTGTTTTAAACTATTGTAGTGGCGTTCAGTGCAAAACGTGCACTTTAATTTAGTGTTGTTTTGATCTTAGTGACATCAACAAATAATGTAAAGTATCCAAACAAGACACAAATAAATGATTACTACACTTTAACAAAAGTGTAAATAAAACATTGTGGAAGTATATTTGCACAACAACAACACAACAAACACTACACAACAAATTCCCAAATCTCCCTGCAGCACCAACTCTTCTGGGACGCTACAATATACACAAATGCCATTGGTGGATCGACACCTAACGTCTACTGTAATGATACCACGTACAATAGTGTATTTAGTCGATACCACTATGATTACATCGATATATCTTAACATTTTTTTCATTTACATTATGTTTTTAAACTCAGTAAATACGTCCTGTAACTACTTGGTATCGCATCGATACTCAAATGTGTGGTATCATCCAAAAGTAATGTCAATTATCAAAGAAGAGAAGAATAAGTGATTATTACATTTGAACAGAAGTGTAGATAAAACATGTTCAAACAGAAAATAAGCGGTAAATGAACCAGTAGATTAATAATGTTTTTACAGTTTGTCCTTAATATTGTAGACAAAATAAAGGTGTATAAATGACACAATATGTAACTGCAGACTAATTAGGAGTCTTTGACTGTTTACTTCCTACTAAAAGACAAGTTGTCTAGTAGTGTTTTTCAACCTTTTTGGAGCCAAAACACTTTTCTATTCATTGAAAAATGCAAGAAACATTAAAAATATAAACTCAGAAGTTGATATAGTCAGTAAAAAAGTAATTGTGGCAATAGTTGGATATGAATTCAAAGCATAAGCAAGCATGCATCACTACAGCTCTTGTGAAGTGAAGTGAATTGTATTTATATAGCGCTTTTTCTCTAGTGACTCAAAGCGCTTTACATAGTGAAACCCAATATCTAAGTTCCATTTAAAGCAGTGTGGGTGGCACTGGCAGCAGGTGGGTAAAGTGCCTTGCCCAAGGACACAACGGCAGTGACTAGGATGGCTGTTTACGACCCCGCGCCCCTTAGAAACAGCTGTTGCCATGTAATCAGGGAAAGTCCAGATAAAAGGCGTAATATCTTCCGCCAGAGCGTGTTGGGAGACTGAACAAGTGTACAGCCCAGGCGTCTCTCCTCAATTGAGCCAAATTTAATTCTGTCTCTGTTTAACTCCTTGCTTCTTGTCTGTTTAATAAATGTCATCAGTGTTTGAACCTGACAGCGAGCAAGTGAAGTGAATTATGTTTATATCGCGCTTTTTTTTTTATCATGCACATCTTAGTGCACAAAAGTGCACTTTATGTGTTTTAAACTATTTTAGTGGCATTCTGTACAAAAATTGCACTTTAATTCAGTGTTGTTTTGATATGTCATCTTAGTGACATCATGCACAAAAGTGCACTTTACGTGTTTTAAACTATTGTAGTAGCGTTCAGTGCAAAAAGGGGACTTTCATTTAGTGTTGTTTTGATATGTCATCTTAGTGACATCATGCACAAAAGTGCACTTTATGTGTTTTAAACTATTGTAGTGGCGAACTGTACAAAAATTGCACTTTAATTTAGTGTTGTTTTGATATGTCATCTTAGTGACATCATGCACAAAAGTGCACTTTGTTTGTTTTAAACTATTGTAGTGGTGTTCTGTACAAAAAGTCCACTTTAATTGAGTGTTGTTTTGATATGTCATCTTAGTGACATCATGCACAAAAGTGCATTTTATTTGATTTAAACTATTGTATGGGCATTCTGCAGAAAAAAGTGCACTTGAATTAAGTGTTGTTTTGATGTGTCATCTTAGTGACATCATGCACAAAACTGCACTTTACGTGTTTTAAACTATTGTAGTGGTGTTCTGTGCAAAAAGTGCACTTTAATTTAGTGTTGTTTTGATATGTCATCTTTGTGACATCATGCACAAAAGTGCACTTTACGTGTTTTAAACTATTGTAGTAGCGTTCAGTGCAAAAAGTGCACTTTAATTTAGTGTTTTGATACGTCATCTTAGTGACATCATGCACCAAAGTGCACTTTATTTGATTTAAACTATTGTATGGGCGTTCTGCAGAAAAAAGTGCACTTGAATTTAGTGTTGTTTTGATATGTCATCTTAGTGACATCATGTCATCAAAGTGTCACCACACAACACAAGATGCTGTGACTCACTTTGGAGTTTTTTTGCTGTTTTCCTGTGTGTCGTGTCTTGTGCTCCTATTTTGGTGGTTTTATTGGTATTTTCCTGTAGCAGTTTCATGTCTTCCTTTGAGCGCTATCCCCTACACCTGCTTTGTTTTAGCAATCCAGACTATTTCACTTATTTTTAAACATCTTTGTGTGGAAATTGTTGATCGTCAAGTCATGCACGGATGCACTTTGTGGACGCCGTCTGCTCCACACGCTGTAAGTCTTTGCTGTCGTCCAGCATTCTGTTGTTGTTTACTTTATAGCCAGTTCAGTTTTAGTTTAGTTTTCAATAGCCATCCCTAAGCTTTCATGCCTCTTTTAGAGGCACTGGCCTTTTGTTTATTTTTCGTTTAAGCATCAGATACGACGTTTACAAAGCTATCAGCTACCTGCTGCCACCTACTGATATGGAAGAGTATTACAGGGTTACTCTGCCGAGTTCTAGACAGAACTGACACTCAACAACGTCTTATAAGATACAAATAATAATAACTGGTTTGCAAAGAATATGTTTACCCTAAATAGGTGAAATGACATCATCTCCCACTGCACACCAGACTGTATCTCGCACGGTGGTTGAAAAACACGGGTCTAGTATGTTTTGTTTAGTTATGTTCTGTTAGTTCTGGACTCCCCTAGTCCCATGGGTACTAATTGGTTTCACCTGCCTCTGATTAGTGTTCGGCACGTTCACCTGCTGCCGAGCACCAATCAGAGAGATGGGTCTGGCGTGGTTGTTTGCTGCGAGCCACAGGATCGTAGGTCCATGTCTTGTGTCTATGTTCTAGAGTCCTATGATAAGTCTGTACCTTAGCTTCACGTACGACCTTTGGTTTTTTGGTATGTGTTACGATTTACGAAGATTAAATCACGTCCTACATTCACGCTGTCGTCCATCTGCATCCTGGGAGAACAACCCCGCACTAATATGCGATCCACACCGTGACATCTTCACTATTTTATTTAAGGACTTAACTGCAATAATGAACATACCCTAAGATTTTTTGTTAAAATATAGCCAATAATGCCATGTTTTGTGGTCCCCTTCATTTAGAAAAGTACCAAAAAGTATCAAAATAATTATAGTACCTGTACCAAAATGTTGGTATCGTTGCAACACTAATTTAAATACAGAAACAAAAAGTTCATGGTTCTCGCCCGGAAAAGGGTGGAGTGCCATCTCCAGGTTGGGGAGGAGTCTAAGTACCTCAGATTCTTGTTCACGAGTGGGGGAAGAGTGGATCGTGAGATCGACTGGCGGATCGGTGCGGTGTCTTCAGTAATCCGGATGATGTATCGATCCGTTGTGGTGAAGAAGGAGCTGAGCCCAAAGGCAAAGCTCTCAATTTACCGGTCGAACTACGTTCCCATCCTCACCTATGGTCATGAGCTTTGGGTCATGACCGAAAGGATAAGATCACGGGTACAAGCGGCCCAAATGAGTTTGGGTCTCTCCCTTAGAGATAGGGTGAGAAGCTCTGCCATCCGGGAGGAACTCAAAGTAAAGCCGCTGCTCCTCCACATGGAGAGGAGCCAGATGAGGTGGTTCGGGCATCTGGTCAGGATGCCACGGGGAAGACCCAGGACACGTTGGGAAGACTATGTCTCCCGGCTGGCCTGGGAACGCCTCGGGATCCCCCGGGAAGAGCTAGACGAAGTGGCTGTGGAGAGGGAAGTCTGGGCTTCCCTGCTTAGGCTGCTGCCCCCGGGACCCGACCTTGGATAAGTGAAAGAAGATGGATGTATGGATGGATGGAGACAAAAACTGAAACGAAGCAGTGACAAAAAACGACTGAGATACGGAGAAAAGGGGGGAGGAATCAAGTGTCTCATTGTCCCATTGGGTTGAGTTTTTCCTTGCCCTGATGTGGGATCTGAGCCGAGGATGTCGTTGTGGCTTGTGCAGCCCTCTG
This sequence comes from Nerophis ophidion, assembly GCF_033978795.1. NCBI lineage: Eukaryota > Metazoa > Chordata > Actinopteri > Syngnathiformes > Syngnathidae > Nerophis > Nerophis ophidion. The sequence goes on from NC_084639.1 coordinate 17,077,647, forward strand.
AGACACTGGTGATTTAGGGCTATATAAGTAAACATTGATTGATGTGTACGAAGATAAAGGACACACAAGTTCGCCCAAACCGAGGCTTGAAGTCAATTTTTTGTTGTCCGATATCCATAGAGTCGGACAATATATCCATCCATTTTCTACCGCTTGTCCGTTTTGGGGTCACGGGGGGTCGCTGGAACCTTGCTCAGCTGCGTTCGGGTGGAAGGCGAGTACACCCTGGACAAGTCGCCACCTCATCAGAGATAGACAACATTCACACACTAGGGACCATTTAGTGTTGCCAATCAACCTATCACCAGGTGCATGTCTTTGGAGGTGGGAGGGGCCTATCTCCAGGTGCATGTCTTTGGAGGTGGGAGGGGCCTATCCCCAGGTGCATGTCTTTGGAGGTGGGAGGGGCCTATCCCCAGGTGCATGTCTTTGGAGGTGGGAGGGGCCTATTCCCCAGGTGCATGTCTTTGGAGGTGGGAGGGGCCTATTCCCCAGGTGCATGTCTTTGGAGGTGGGAGGGGCCTATCCTCAGGAGTATGTCTTTGGAGGTGGGAGGGGCTTAACCCCAGGTGCATGTCTTTGGTGATGGGAGGGGCCTATCCCCAGGTGCATGTCTTTGGAGGTGGGAGGGGCCTATCCCCAGGTGCATGTCTTTAGAGGTGGGAGGGGCCTATACCCAGGTGCATGCTTTAGTAGGTGGGAGGGGCCTATCCCCAGGTGCATGTCTTTGGAGGTGGGAGGGGCCTATCCCCAGGTGCATGGCTTTGGAGGTGGGAGGAAGCCGGAGTAGAACCCACGCAGTCACGGGGAGAACATGCAAACTCCACAGAGAAAGATCTCAAGCCTGGGATTGAACCCAGGACTGCTCAGGACCTTCGTATTGTAAGGCAGACGCACTAACCCCTGTACCACCGTGCTGCCCGGACGATCCAAGCCGACATTAAGTGGAAACATTCCCCCATCTCCACTTAATATAATGGTCAAATAAAGCGGGAGCAAAGACACCTGCAGATACTTCTGTCGGGCAGGAAGTGGGGCAGAGTGAGACCTCTGCTCTCCCTCGCCTCGCACCTCCAGCTAATATTAAAGCAGAGGCCATACCTGGTAAATATTAGCTTTTCTCTCTCCCTGTTGACTGTTTGCTTTTCCACACACACACACACACACGCACACACACACACACGCGGAACAAAGGTCCACCACGCAGCACACCCAGCAGGCAACTGAGCCGGCCGTAGCCCAGGTAGGTGATTATTGGCCAAGCGGTGGCTTTTCATTGTGTGACTTATGATTACACGGTTGAAAGGTCTCCTCGGGCCGGATGTATAAGGATGATAATGGGAGGCTGCTGCTGTGGATACCACAGCAAGAACTAAACGAAATTCACGAGATTCTCTTTCTTGCTATCTCTTTCCTGCTCGATGCCGGCTGCAGAGGATGGGTTGTACTTGTTTAGTCCTTTTCTACCTTCAAAGTACTTTTGACACTGTTTCCACATTCACACACTGATGGAGGGAGCTGCCATGCAAGGCGCAAACCAGCAGCCATCAGGAGCAAGGGTGAAGTGTCTTGCTCAACAACACATCCTATTTGGGTCCCACATCAAGCTTAAGAAAGTCAGTGACTTCATTATTAAAGTGGCTGACATTTATTCTCTACTGCTCACTAGTGTTACATATCTGAGTTACTGTGTAGAAATATGGGGAAATAATTACAAAAGTACCGTATTTCTTTGAATAGCCGCCAGGCATGTAATACGCGCCTGCCTTGAATTACTGGCTCCCCAAAATAATAAGCGCTTGCTTACTTTTACCGCCGGGGTCAAATTCATGACGTCACGAGTGACGCATCCCCTGTCGTCACTTTCAAAACGGCGGAGGAGTTTATTTTACTTTTACTGTGCGTAAACCAGGGGTCTTGTTCCACAGCCATACAGATCACACTAATGGTTGTGATATAAAACAACTTTAACACTCTTAATAATATGTGCCACACTCTGTGAACCCACACCAAACACATTTCTGGATGGTTGTGATATAAAACAACTTTAACACTCTTAATAATATGTGCCACACTCTGTGAACCCACACCAAACACATTTCTGGATGGTTGTGATACAAAACAACTTTAACACTCTTAATAATATGCGCCACACTCTGTGAACCCACACCAAACACATTTCTGGATGGTTGTGATATAAAACAAATTTAACACTCTTAATAATATGTGCCACACTCTGTGAACCCACACCAAACACACTTCTGGATGGTTGTGATATAAAACAGCTTTAACACTTAATAATATGCGCCACACTCTGTGAACCCACACCAAACACATTTCTGGATGGTTGTGATATAAAACAACTTTAACAATCTTAATAATATGTGCCACACTCTGTGAACCCACACCAAACACATTTCTGGATGGTTGTGATATAAAACAACTTTAACAATCTTAATAATATGCGCCACACTCTGTGAACCCACACCAAACATTTCTGGATGGTTGTGATATAAAACAACTTTAACAATCTCAATAATATGTGCCACACTCTGTGAACCCACACCAAACACATTTCTGGATGGTTGTGATATAAAACAACTTTAACAATCTTAATAATATGCGCCACACTCTGTGAACCCACACCAAACACATTTCTGGATGGTTGTGATATAAAACAAATTTAACACTCTTAATAATATGTGCCACACTCTGTGAACCCACACCAAACACACTTCTGGAGAACATTGGCTCTGTAACACAATTTAAACGCAACATAACACTTACCCAGAATGCAATGCATCCACGACTCCTGGCTACACCATACTCTCGCTGGCACCAACCCCCCCCCCCCCCCTCTTCTCCGTGCGTTGGTTGAGGTGGGCGGGGTTGGGGGCGCGTGTATAATACAGCCAAGAGTCACGGATGCACGGCATTATGGGTAATCCCTATGCTGCGTTTATAACGTGCCGCAGAGCCAATGCTCCCCAGAAATGTGCTTGGTGTGGGTTCACAGAGTGTGGCGCATATTATTAAAAATTTTAAAGTTGTTTATATCACAACAATCGGTGTAAAAGGTATGGCTGTTGACCAAGTATGCATTGCAATTTCGATATTAAAAGCGGCGAAATGCATGTGTCCAGCCGGTACGCGGACAGCATTGTGGAAAATGTGGGGGCCAACCACCGGGCCGCGGACGCAGAATAATGTTATATATATATTTTTTTTTTATCACAGTCAAGTTTGAACTGCATGACATTGGTAAGCGCAGGAGTGAGAAGAGGTTTATTTATTTAAATGAACTAGAACCCCGGCGGCTATTCAAGGAAACACGGTACACTTTATTCTCTAACAGTGTTACAAAAAAGATCAGTTATAATAATACATTATGTAGGATATACAGAACATTCAAACTCTTTAATTATTGAATCAAAGATACTGAAATTCCATGACATACTGAATTTGCAAACAGCTAAAATGATACACAAAACAAACTATAACCTGCTTCCCAAGAATATACAACAATTCTTCTCAACAAGAGGAGAAATATAATCTTAGAGAAAAATGCAATTTAAAACATTTGTACGCACGTACAACACTTAAGACATTCAGTATATCAGTATGTGGAATTAAATGATGGAATGGATTAAACAAAGTAATCAAAGAATGTACTAATATGATCCACTTCAAGAAACTCTTCAAACTTCAAGTGTTTACAAAGTACAAAAAAGAAGAATCATGATAAACATTCTGAATTTATTCACCCATTCATTCTCAAAATAATCTTATCTCATCATTTGGAATAAAACTTACTTCACCAATTATTTGTTTATTTATTTTTATTGTGATTACTTATGGAGTATTTTGTGAATACATTGAAAACAGGAAGTGAACAAAAATTTTAGCAACTGTTATGTAAAATAAGAGGTAGGATTAAATAAACAAGGCTTCTTCCTACTCCTTTTCCGACATGTTGAAAAGAAAAACTGGAAATTGTGACGTATCATGTTGTATGTGTGATGTATCATGTTGTATGTGTGATGTATCATGTTGCATGTGTGATGTATCATGTTGCATGTGTGATGTATCATGTCGTATGTGTGATGTATCATGTCGTATGTGTGATGTATCATGTCGTATGTGTGATGTATCATGTCGTATGTGTGATGTATCATGTCGTATGTGTGATGTATCATGTTGCATGTGTGATGTATCATGTTGCATGTGTGATGTATCATGTTGTATGTGTGATGTATCATGTTGTATGTGTGATGTATCATGTTGTATGTGTGATGTATCATGTTGTATGTGTGATGTATCATGTTGCATGTGTGATGTATCATGTTGCATGTGTGATGTATCATGTTGCATGTGTGATGCATCATGTTGCATGTGTGATGTATCATGTTGCATGTGTGATGTATCATGTTGCATGTGTGATGTATCATGTTGTATGTGTGATGTATCATGTTGCATGTGTGATGTATCATGTTGCATGTGTGATGCATCATGTTGCATGTGTGATGTATCATGTTGCATGTGTGATGCATCATGTTGCATGTGTGATGTATCATGTTGCATGTGTGATGTATCATGTTGCATGTGTGATGTATCATGTTGTATGTGTGATGTATCATGTTGTATGTGTGATGTATCATGTTGTATGTGTGATGTATCATGTTGTATGTGTGATGTATCATGTTGTATGTGTGATGTATCATGTTGTATGTGTGATGTATCATGTTGTATGTGTGATGTATCATGTTGCATGTGTGATGTATCATGTTGCATGTGTGATGTATCATGTTGCATGTGTGATGTATCATGTTGCATGTGTGATGTATCATGTTGCATGTGTGATGTATCATGTTGCATGTGTGATGTATCATGTTGCATGTGTGATGTATCATGTTGCATGTGTGATGTATCATGTTGCATGTGTGATGTATCATGTTGCATGTGTGATGTATCATGTTGCATGTGTGATGTATCATGTTTCATGTGTGATGTATCATGTCGCATGTGTGATGTATCATGTCGCATGTGTGATGTATCATGTCGCATGTGTGATGTATCATGTCGCATGTGTGATGTATCATGTCGCATGTGTGATGTATCATGTCGCATGTGTGATGTATCATGTCGCATGTGTGATGTATCATGTCGCATGTGTGATGTATCATGTTGCATGTGTGATGTATCATGTTGCATGTGTGATGTATCATGTTGCATGTGTGATGTATCATGTTGCATGTGTGATGTATCATGTTGCATGTGTGATGTATCATGTTGCATGTGTGATGTATCATGTTGCATGTGTGATGTAACATGTTGCATGTGTGATGTATCATGTTGCATGTGTGATGTATCATGTTGCATGTGTGATGTATCATGTTGTATGTGTGATGTATCATGTTGTATGTGTGATGTATCATGTTGTATGTGTGATGTATCATGTTGCATGTGTGATGTATCATGTTGCATGTGTGATGTATCATGTTGCATGTGTGATGTATCATGTTGTATGTGTGATGTATCATGTTGCATGTGTGATGTATCATGTTGCATGTGTGATGTATCATGTTGCATGTGTGATGTATCATGTTGCATGTGTGATGTATCATGTTGTATGTGTGATGTATCATGTTGCATGTGTGATGTATCATGTTGCATGTGTGATGTATCATGTTGCATGTGTGATGTATCATGTTGCATGTGTGATGTATCATGTTGCATGTGTGATGTATCATGTTGCATGTGTGATGTATCATGTTGCATGTGTGATGTATCATGTTGTATGTGTGATGTATCATGTTGTATGTGTGATGTATCATGTTGTATGTGTGATGTATCATGTTGTATGTGTGATGTATCATGTTGCATGTGTGATGTATCATGTTGCATGTGTGATGTATCATGTTGCATGTGTGATGTATCATGTTGTATGTGTGATGTATCATGTTGTATGTGTGATGTATCATGTTGTATGTGTGATGTATCATGTTGTATGTGTGATGTATCATGTTGTATGTGTGATGTATCATGTTGTATGTGTGATGTATCATGTTGCATGTGTGATGTATCATGTTGCATGTGTGATGTATCATGTTGCATGTGTGATGTATCATGTTGTATGTGTGATGTATCATGTTGTATGTGTGATGTATCATGTTGTATGTGTGATGTATCATGTTGCATGTGTGATGTATCATGTTGCATGTGTGATGTATCATGTATGTGTGATGTATCATGTTGTATGTGTGATGTATCATGTTGTATGTGGGATGTATCATGTTGTATGTGGGATGTATCATGTTGCATGTGTGATGTATCATGTTGCATGTGTGATGTATCATGTTGCATGTGTGATGTATCATTTTGTATGTGTGATGTATCATGTTGTATGTGTGATGTATCATGTTGTATGTGTGATGTATCATGTTGTATGTGTGATGTATCATGTTGTATGTGTGATGTATCATGTTGTATGTGTGATGTATCATGTTGTATGTGTGATGTATCATGTTGTATGTGTGATGTATCATGTTGTATGTGTGATGTATCATGTTGTATGTGTGATGTATCATGTTGCATGTGTGATGTATCATGTTGTATGTGTGATGTATCATGTTGCATGTGTGATGTATCATGTTGCATGTGTGATGTATCATGTTGCATGTGTGATGTATCATGTTGTATGTGTGATGTATCATGTTGTATGTGTGATGTATCATGTTGTATGTGTGATGTATCATGTTGTATGTGTGATGTATCATGTTGTATGTGTGATGTATCATGTTGTATGTGTGATGTATCATGTTGTATGCTTGCATGTTCCAAATAAACTCCAACTCATTGTTATCACCAGGAAGGATGAGATCACCTACCTAGGTTCCATTCTACAGGCCAATCTTTCCTGTAATAAAATGGCAACCAAGGTCATCAAAAAGGTCAACCAAAGAACGAGATTCCTCTACAGAATCTCCTCTCTGGTCAACAAAAGCACCTTGAAGATTCTAGCGGGAACTCTCATTCAACGCTTTTTGCACCTCCTGGTACCCCAGCACCTCCAAAACCCTCAAATCTAGACTCCAAACATCCCAGAACAAGATAGTCCGGTTACTTTTAGACCTCCACCCCAGATCACACCTCAATCCAACCCACTTCTCCAAAGTGGGCTGGCTCAGGGTGGAGGACAGAGTCAAACAACTTGCACTGAGCCTAGTCTATAAAATCCGCTACACCTCCTTGATACCGAAGTACATGTCAAACTACTTCCTTAACGTAAGTGACCGCCATAACCACAACACCAGGGGGAGCTCCACAAACCACGTTAAACCCAGATTTCGATCTAACAAAGGTCTTAACTCATTCTCTTTCTATTCCACATCAATGTGGAATGCACTCCCAACAGGTGTAAAAGTAAGTGCATCTCTAACCTCCTTCAAAAGTGCTCTAAAACAACACCTCCAGGCAACTTCAACACTTTACTAACACCCTCCCCCCACCGGATTGTAAATAAACTAATGTAAATAATCAAATGTACAGTATTTCTAATGTATATACTTGTTCTTCTGCTGGCTGTACATATCCTACTAAGTCACACCTACACTGTTTCAATGTCCATTTCTCTGTTGATGCAATTGTTGATGACTGAAGTACTGAGGACTGATGTCTGTAAGCACCCTCCGTTGAGAGGTGCTTACAAACATCAGTCGTTTACCAAGCAAAGGTAACACGCAAGGACATTAACACATCCGACATGTACGTAGGATTAACCGAAGGAGCGTTCAAAACCAGATGGAATAACCACAACGCCTCCTTTAGAAACCAGACTTTGCGGAATTCTACAGAACTCAGCAAGCACATTTGTAACCTCAAAGACAATAATGTTGAATATTCAATAACATGGCAAATTCTTGCATCCAGCACACCTTACAACAGTGGTAATAAAAGATGCAACCTATGCTTGAAAGAGAAACTGTTTATTATATATCATCCAGACCTGTCATCCCTCAACAAGCGCAGTGAAATCATATCAACATGCCGCCACAGACGGAAACACCTCCTATGTAACAACCTGAAAACTTGTCACTCAACCGATACCAAAGTGAAGTGGTGGTTAGAATACGCAGAGTCAACAATTCATTGCTCAGGTGTTGGCAAACAAACTCCTGGGCATGCAGGATGGTTCAGGAAAATGAGAGGCCCTATCAAACATGGCCTCCTCCTCCTCCTCCTCCTGCTGCTTTCTTCTCTTCCCCAGTGCGGTCTGTCTTGGCTGACTGATAATAAGAGACACAGAAATCCTCTTTTCTCTGCGCTGAAATGAGTCACTTCCTCGCCAGGGCCTTGGTTGATGGATGGCGGCCAGGAGATACCCGGCTATTTATTGCTCCCTTTCCATCCCATAAGTGGGGAGCTCGGGAAAGAGTAGTTTTTAGTGGCGGAAAGAACACGCATCCGTGCACGTTCGAATCCCTCCTTTAGAACACATCAGCTCCAAGAAAAGCCGAGAGTGATGGAGCACATGCACACTTACTGGCTTTAAGCCCACAGGACCCAGGACACACCGCCGTTGTTTGTGCGTGCCTTGAAGCTCTCAGTTTTCCGTCACATCCCGCCGGGAGTCGAGAAGATTTATGCACCCGTTCCCGGCATTTTTTGGGGAGAAGGAAAACAGACTCGCTGGTTTTCTGATGCACAAACGCAGTCTTGTTTGTGGTCTGTTGTGATAAAAACAGATCCGGCTGAGGTTGTGTGTCCACGCCCCTGAAGGATATCCAACGCACATGTCCTGTAAGTACCGTAGTTTTTGGACTATAAGTCGAGGTTTTATACTCCGGAGCTACTTACGTGTGAAATTATTAACACATTACCGTAAAATATCAAATAATATTATTTAAAACTCATCTGTATACTCTAGCCTTTAAATAGACCTCCTTTTTAGACCAGTTGATCTGCCGCTTCTTTTCTTTTTTCTCCTATGTCCCCCCCCTCCCTTGTGGAGGGGGTCCGGTCCGATGACAATGGATGAAGTACTGGCTGTCCAGAGTCGAGACCCAGGATGGACCGCTCGCCTGTGTATGGGTTGGGGACATCTCTACGCTGCTGATCCGCCTCCGCTTGAGATGGTTTCCTGTGGACGGGACTCTCGCTGCTGTCTTGGATCCGCTTGAACTGAACTCTCGCGGCTGTGTTGGATCCACTATGGATTGAACTTTCACAGTTTCATGTTAGACCCGCTCCACATCCATTGCTTTCGGGGGGTGGGGGTGGGGGGGGCCACATCTGAGGTCCTCTCCAAGGTTTCTCATAGTCAGCATTGTCACTGGCGTCCCACTGGGTGTGGATTCTCTCTGCCCACTGGGTGTGAGTTTTCCTTGCCCTTTTGTGGGTTCTTCCGAGGATGTTGTAGTCCTTTGAGACATTTGTGATTTGGGGCTATATAAATAAACATTGATTGATTGATTGATTTAGCTCGTTCGCGGAAGAGACGAAGAAAATGTCAGCAGTCGTCACATACACGCCAACTAATAAGAATTATGCGGGGGGCGGGTCATGGCAGAAGTGCATTGTGGGTCGTGATATGCTAACTGCTATATACTATAGCCGGGGTGGGCATTACGTCGAATGCGAGCTAGCGGTCGATCACGGAGATTGTGTCAGTCGATCGCAAGCCAGGCATTAAAAAAATAGACATAAAAATGAGCAATCTTCACCAAGACTTCACTTTCGTCAGTTGTTTGACATTCTTGGGCCGCACCTGCTGTCAAAACTTCGAAGACCAACTGCTCAGTTCCTGTCTTCACAATAAAAGACCTGCTTCATCCTGCCTGTGCTAACAAAATAAGAGTCTCGGAAAGCTAGCGTGCACAAGCTAGCGAGCTACGGAGTTTGATGCCAATGTATTCTCCCCCGACCTCAGCGACCGCTCCCTCTCCTCTCTCGCCCGACGTCACACATTAAAGGGCCACACACACAGCTATGCTACTCTCATAACAAAGTGTTTAAAAACAAGTTGGACAAATAAGATGCCAAATCCAACCACTTTCATGTGGTATTGGACAGAAAGGAGGACTTTTTTGTTCTCCTCCATTCAAAAATGCGGACATTATCAGCACTGCTGTCTGATTCCAATCAATGCAAGTCATCAGAATCAGGTAATACTCCAACTTATATTCATGAAAGAAAGGAATCTATATGTGTTAAACATGCTTGTATTATCATTAAACACTGTTACCTTAACAAAAATGTCACTTTTATAAATAAATAAACATAAATTATAAATATGAATAATAGATCTTCTTGACTTGGTCAATTGAAAAGTAGTTCGCCTGCAGAAAAAGTGTGGCGCTACGCTACTGCGGTAGCTATTAAAATGGATCACATCAACATTGGCGGTAACTTATAAAAAGTGAGAAGGGTTGAACAAAAATGGCAGTGAAAAGGAAATCATGTAGTGCAGATTACAAGCTGGATGTAGTCAAATATGCAGCAGAAAAGGACAAAAGGAAGTTGGCAGAGTTGTTTAGAAGAGACATCAAGGAAGAAGATTTCATGTGATTTATGGATTAGGAGTGAGAAATAGTTTGGTAAAGGTATAGCATGTTCTACATGTTCTAGTTATTTGAATGACTCTTACCATAATATGTTAGGTTAACATAGCAGTTGCTTATTTATGCCTCATATAACCTACACTTATTCAGCCTGTTCTTCACTATTCTGTATTTATTTTAAATTGCCTTTCAAATGTCTATTGTTGATGTTGGATTTTCATCAAATAAATTTCCCCCAAAAATGCGACTTACATATGTTTTTTTCCTTCTTTATTGTGCATTTCCGGCAGGTGTGACTTATACTCCGGAGCGACTTACTGTATAGTCCAAAAAACACGGTATACGTCGCACTGGAGTATAAGTACGAGATCCACTATTGCATAATAGTGTGAGAGTCCAGTCCATAGTGACTATGGACTGGACTCTCTTACTATTATGTTAGATCCACTATGGACTGGACTCTCCCACTATTATGTTAGATCCACTATGGACCGGACTCTCACTATTATGTTAGATCCACTATGGACTGGACTCTCACACTATTATGTTAGATCCACTATGGACCGGACTCTCACACTATTATGTTAGATCCACTATGGACTGGACTCTCACACTATTATGTTAGATCCACTATGGACTGGACTCTCACACTATTATGTTAGATCCACTATGGACTGGACTCTCACACTATTATGTTAGATCCACTATGGACTGGACTTTCACACTTATGTTAGATCCACTATGGACTGGACTCTCTTACTATTATGTTAGATCCACTATGGACTGGACTCACACTATTATGTTAGATCCACTATGGACTGGACTCTCACACTATTATGTTAGATCCACTATGGACTGGACTCTCACACTATTATGTTAGATCCACTATGGACTGGACTCTCACACTATTATGTTAGATCCACTATGGACTGGACTCTCACACTATTATGTTAGATCCACTATGGACCGGACTCTCACTATTATGTTAGATCCACTATGGACTGGACTCTCACACTATTATGTTAGATCCACTATGGACCGGACTCTCACACTATTATGTTAGATCCACTATGGACTGGACTCTCACACTATTATGTTAGATCCACTATGGACTGGACTGTCACACTATTATGTTAGATCCACTATGGACTGGACTCTCACACTATGTTAGATCCACTATGGACTGGACTTTCACACTTATGTTAGATCCACTATGGACTGGACTCTCTTACTATTATGTTAGATCCACTATGGACTGGACTCACACTATTATGTTAGATCCACTATGGACTGGACTCTCACACTATTATGTTAGATCCACTATGGACTGGACTCTCACACTATTATGTTAGATCCACTATGGACTGGACTCTCACTATTATGTTAGATCCACTATGGACTGGACTCTCACACTATTATGTTAGATCCACTATGGACTGGACTCTCAAACTATTATGTTAGATCCACTATGGACTGGACTCTCACACTATTATGTTAGATCCACTATGGACTGGACTCTCACACTATTATGTTAGATCCACTATGGACTGGACTCTTACAATTATGTTAGATCCACTATAGACTGGACTCTCACACAATTATGTTAGATCCACTATGGACTGGACTCTCACACTATTATGTTAGACCCACTATGGACTGGACTCTCACACTATTATGTTAGATCCACTATGGACTGGACTCTCACACTATTATGTTAGATCCACTATGGACCGGACTCTCACACTATTATGTTAGATCCACTATGGACTGGACTCTCACTATTATGTTAGATCCACTATGGACCGGACTCTCACTATTATGTTAGATCCACTATGGACTGGACTCTCACACTATTATGTTAGATCCACTATGGACCGGACTCTCACACTATTATGTTAGACCCACTATGGACAGGACTCTCACTATTATGTTAGATCCACTATGGACTGGACTCTCACTATTATGTTAGATCCACTATGGACTGGACTCTCACACTATTATGTTAGATCCACTATGGACTGGACTCTCACTATTATGTTAGATCCACTATGGACCGGACTCTCACACTATTATGTTAGATCCACTATGGACTGGACTCTCACTATTATGTTAGATCCACTATGGACCGGACTCTCACTATTATGTTAGATCCACTATGGACTGGACTCTCACACTATTATGTTAGTTCCACTATGGACCGGACTCTCACATTGTTATGTTAGACCCACTATGGACTGGACTCTCACTATTATGTTAGATCCACTATGGACTGGACTCTCACTATTATGTTAGATCCACTATGGACTGGACTCTCACACTATTATGTTAGATCCACTATGGACTGGACTCTCACACTATTATGTTAGATCCACTATGGACTGGACTCTCACACTATTATGTTAGATCCACTATGGACCGGACTCTCACACTATTATGTTAGACCCACTATGGACTGGACTCTCACACTATTATGTTAGATCCACTATGGACTGGACTCTCACTATTATGTTAGATCCACCATGGACTGGACTCTCACACTATTATGTTAGATCATCTATGGACTGGACTCTTACACTATTATGTTAAATCCACTATGGACTGGACTCTCATACTATCATGTTAGATCCACTATGGACTGGACTCTCACACCATTATGTTAGATCCACCATGGACTGGACTCTCACACTATTATTTTAGATCCAGTATGGACTGGACTTTCACAATATTATGTCAGACCCACTCGACGTCCATTGCATCCGGTCTCCCCTAGAGGGGTGGGGGGTTACCCACATTTGCAGTCCACTCCAAGGTTTCTCATAGTCATTCACATCGAAGTCCCACTGAGTTGTGAGTTTTTCCTTGCCCTTATGTGGGCTCTGAACCGCGGATGTTGTTGTGGCTTGTGCAGCCCTTTGAGACACTTGTGATTGATTGAAATAGAAACACTATTCTGTTGTCTGCCTCCAGCTTTGCCAGGGAGGACTTGGGGCCAAAGAGGTCCACACTGTGGCTGGGAAGAGCCGAGCCGAGTGAGGACACCACGTGAGATTTGAGATAAATTGACAATAAGGTCACGATCTACTGATCATGCGCTAAAAAACCCAGGATGTTGATGGGCACAATTCTGCAAGAGAGGATTTGTAAAGCAGAGAAGACAAAAGGTGCAGGATTAATGCTGCACACGCACACTCTCAGACTTGCACTCAGGCCTCAGAATCACATTCAACGGCGAACAGGATGCTTGTGAATCCAAAACATTCCTTTCAGGTCAAGTTCAGGCACATCCCCCTAATGGAGGGGTTTGCACTTTTATTCATGGGCCCTTCTTTGAATATTGCTGCTTTATGACTACTTATCGGCCCCACTTTTTCTGTTTTTTCCATCGCAGCTTTTTGTCCCTCCAGCACTGCCCCGGAACGCCAAGGATTGTGATTGAAATCGCTTTTGAGGACTGCTAATCCACCGGAGGCACATAAATCACACAAAAGGTGGCTCTGAAAAGGCTGGGCGAATTCCACAGAGCGAAAGAGGAAGTCTTAAATCCGGAGCTTGCCTTAAACAACAGCAAAGGTGACTTATCATTGGAATGGTTTCTGACTCGGGTCTGGAGAGGAACCCTCAATCGATGGTGGGGGGGAATAACTAATACGCGTGGATTAAAGTCCGTGTTTTTCAAGTCACGCCAACTTTAAACACGACTTCTGACTTTGAGGCCAAAAGCAAGAGTTTGGAAACAAAAAGGTGCTTGTTGCACCGCTCAGGCCAGTAAATCCTGAGCGGTATAGACACACAAGACCATGGTTCACAGGAAGGGTGTAGGTTGTTGGGCAGGTCAAACGGAAGATTTGGAAATGTTTTCTCTTCCCAGTTTTGGAAATGATCACGGCCAATTTCCTCTGCTCGTGCGATAAGATCAGTCCTGGATGAAAACGAGACCTGAGACTGGAGGGGGTTAATTTGTTAGCGGCATGTTGGGGGTTTTCTATGTTGTTTTTACTTAGTCCTGAGGCCCGCTGCTGGGAAGAGCAGAGCACATCTTTATGGCAACCAAAGGCCGCTACCTTGCTACTCAAGCCTATTAAAATGCATCCGGCAGTGGAGGCTCCTATAAGGGGTCTTGGGGCACTAGTAGGTAAACCCCTTTACTACTGTCACCCCAGCTTGGGCTTGGCAAAAGCCTAGTGCCTGACTGCCCCCTAGTCAAGGATACGGTGAAGACCTCAACGGCGGAGCAGGCGGAAGACAACAGATGTAAGAACCACCACAAAGGCTGCGATGGCGGAAGAAGGCGCTCCTCTCTGGGGTTTTGGGGCAGTAGGAGGCTAATCCTTTTACTACTGTTACCCCAGCTGGCCATTGGCAAAGGCCTAGTGCCTGACTTCCCCCTAGTCAAAGATAAGACTTCCCCCTAGTCAAAGATAAGGTGAAGACCTCAATGGCAGAGCAGGCGGAAGACGGTAGATTTGAGGACTACAACATAACGGCTGCGATGGAGGAAGAAGGCGCTCCTCTCTGGGTTCTTGGGGCAGTAGGAGGTTAACCCCTTTACTACTGTTACCCCAGGTGGCGCTTGGCAAAGGCCTACTAGTACCTGACTGCCCCCTAGTCAAGGATACGGTGAAGACCTCAACGGCGGAGCAGGTGGGAAACAGTAGATGTAAGAACCACCACAACGGCTACGATGGGGGAAGAAGGCTCGCCTCTCTGGGGTCTTAGGGAAGTAGGAGGTTAACCCCTTTACTACTGTTACCCCAGGTGGTCCTTGGCAAAGGCCTAGTACCTGACTTTCCCCTAGTCAAGGATACGGTGAAGACCTTAACGGCGGAGCAGGCGGAAAACAGTAGATGTAAGAACCACCACAACGGCTACGATGGTGGAAGAAGGCGCTCCTCTCTGGGGTCTTGGGGAACTAGGAAGTTAACCCCTTTACTACTGTTACCCCAGGTGGCCCTTGGCAAAGGCCTAGTACCTGACTGCCCCTTAGTCAAGGATACGGTGAAGACCTCAATGGCGGAGCAGGCAGAAGACGGTAGATGTAAAAACCACCACAACGGCTACGATGGCGGAAGAAGGCACTCCTCTCTGGGGTCTTGGGGCACTAGGAAGTAAGCCCCTTTACTACTGTTACCCCAGGTGGCCCTTGGTAAAGGCCTAGTACCTGACTGCCCCCTATCCAGGGATACAGTGAAGACCTCAACGGCGGAGCAGGCAGAAGACGGTAGATGTAAGAACCACCACAATGTAAGAACCACTACAACGGCTGCGATGGCGGAAGGAAGCGCTCCTCTCTGGGGTCTTGGGGCACTAGGACTTTACTACTGTTACCCCAGGTGGCCCTTGGCAAAAGCCTAGTACCTGACTGCCCCCTAGCCAGGGATACGGTGAAGACCTCAAAAAATTATTAAAAAATGAAACTCAGTTGACGGTAGAAAGTAGTCGTTGCAACTGTTGGATATGACTTTAAAGCATAAGCAAGCATGCATGACTATAGCTCTTGTCTCAAAGTAGGTGTACTGTCACCACCTGTCACATCACACCCTGACTTATTTGGACTTTTTTGCTGTTTTCCTGTGTGTAGTGTTTTACTTCTTGTCTTGCGCTCTTATTTTGGTGGCTTTCCCTGTTTTTGTTGGTTTTTTCCTGTAGCATCTGCTTTGTTTTAGCAATCAGGAATATTTAATTTGTTGCTATCCTTCTTTGTGGGGACATTGTTGATTGTCATGTCATGTTCGGATGTACTTTGTGGACGCCATCTTTGCTCCACAGTAAGTCTTTGCTGTCGTCCAGCATTCTGTTTTTGTTTACTTCGTAGCCAGTTCAGTTTTAGTTTCGTTCTGCATAGCCTTCCCTAAGCTTCAATGCCAGCATTCACCTTTTGTTTATTTTTGGTTTAAGCCAGGGGTGTCCAAGCTTTTTCCACTGAGGGCCGCACATGGAAAAATTAAAGCATGCGGGGGCCATTTTGATATTTTTCATTCTCAAACCATAACAAAATATATGGATTTTTGAAATGTATTTTACCTTTAGGGATCTCGGGGACCATAAAGGGCCTCAGTTATTAAAATGTTAAAAATAAGTCAAATTTGTATTATTTTTTTATTTAAAGGGGAACATTATCACAATTTCAAAAGGGTTAAAAACAATAAAAATCAGTTCCCGGTGGCTTGTTTTATTTTTTGAAGTTTTTTTCAAAATTTTACACCTCCCGGACGTCATCCAGTGCTGCCAACAGAAACAACATGGCGGTTACCACAGCAAGATATAGCGACATTAGCTCGGATTCAGACTCGGATTTCAGCGACTTAAGCGATTCAACAGATTACGCATGTATTGAAACAGATGGTCAAAGTATGGAGTCAGATAGCGAAAACGAAATTGAAGAAGAAACTGAAGCTATTGAGCGAATAGCTATTGACGCTATTCGGCCATAGCGTGTGTGTACCTAATGAAGTGGCCCATAGCATGGCTGCCTTATTAGCATCGCCGGTAAAATGTGCGGACCAAACGATCAGGACTTTCGCATCTTGTGACACTGGAGCAACTTAAATCCGTCGATTGGTAAGTGTTTGTTTCCCATTAAATGTGGGTATCTAGTTTCAAATGTACATACAGCTAGTGTAAATAGCATGTTAGCATCGATTAGCTGGCAGTCATGCTGCGACCAAATATGTCTGATTAGCACATAAGTCAACAACATCAACAAAATTCACCTTTGTGATTTCGTTGACTTAATGGTTGCAAAAGCATCTGCAAAAACGGAAAATAACAGATCTGAGACCTGGTGTTTGTAATGTGAAAATGAAAATGGCGGCTGTATTTCCTCGGTGACGTCACGCTACAAGAGCGATAAACAGAAAGGCGTTTAATTCGCCAAAATTCACCCATTTAGAGTTTGGAAATCGGTTTAAAAAATACATGGTCATTTTTCTGCACCATCAAAGTATATATTGATGCTTGCATAGGTTTGCTGATAATGTTCCCCTTTAATGCTTGCAATAAATCTCTATATCAACTTAAAACAAATAAAAAATAAAGGTTTTATGGCATTTCTGTCAAAAATAACTTTGTAGTTAGTAATTAGAGCCCTAAAAGATCAATAATGCAGGACACCTTTGATTTTAATTATTTATTATTTTGGAGTAATCACAGTGAAAAGATAAATAAAACACCACTAAATATATTTGGGATATAAAAGGTGCCCCACTCAGAAAGTGATACATTTTTATTTTTTTATTTTTATTTTTTTACTTTCAACACTTATGTTACAAGATGAACTTCAGATATATCCGTCAATTTTACGTTTAAACTGTTATTTTGTTTTTTTATGCTATTTTGTCAATTTATATGGCCATTGCACAATTTATGCAATATTTACCACTTAAAACATTTTAAAGTGAAATATTTGAACTAATTGGAGCTTTGAAAATAATTCATTATAACATGGATTTTTTTTGTCATTATTTTTTTTTTTTAGCAATGGCAAAAATATAAAAAATAAATAATTGATTGATTGAAACTTGTATTAGTAGATTGCACAGTACAGTACATATTCCGCACAATTGACCACTAAAGGGTAACACCCCAATAAGTTTAACTTGTTTAAGTCGGGGTCCACGTTAATCCGCATTAAACTGCCTCATGTTGTTGCTCGGATTAAATAAAATGACAAAAGTTTTCTTCTACATATAAAAAGTGCAACATTACACAGTTTCAAGTCAACTCAGCCTCAGATTAACTCCCCCCCCCCACCCACACTGGTTTAAATGTAACTTAGATATTGGGTTTCACTATGTAAAGCGCTTTGAGTCACTAGAGAAAAGAGCTATATAAATATAATTCACTATAATTCACTAACTTGGTAGTAAGAGGATATATGGGCTCATTGTTCTTCCATCATAGAAGTGGGTCAAAACAATATAATACAACGGTTCAATACAAATAAACGTATCGTTACACCCCTACGGGATATAATTTTACTTAAACTCGATGTTCGATAGAATTCAAGCAGAATCTTGCCAGATAAGATGGTGGTGGTAGTATTATGCTCTGGGCCTGTTTTGTTGCCAATGGGACTGCTGCTTTACAGAGAGTAAATGGGACAATGAAAAAAGAGGATAACCTCCAAATTCTTCAGGACAAGCAAAAATCATCAGCCCCGAGGTTGGGTCTTGGGCGCAGTTTGGCTAAATCAGGCTTGAATCAAGGTTTTAGAATGGCCTTCCCAAAGTCCTGACTTAAACCTTTTTGATTGATTGAAACTAGTATTATTAGATTACACAGTACAGTACATATTCCGTACAAATGACCACTAAATGGTAACACCCCAATAAGTTTTTCAACTTGTTTAATCAATTCATGGTAAAGATGTTTTTTACATGGTAAAATACAGCCACAAAAAAAAAAAAAAAAAAAACAGCTTGCATGGCAGCTTTTTGTCAACATTGCAACTTTTTCTCGTTAGATTTCACCTCATTCCAATATGTTTAATGTTCTTTTTTATTTTTGCAATAGCATTTCCAGAATGTGTGGCGGGCTGTTAAAAGTTTTTTTTTTGCAAATAATCATTAACTTAAAAATTTGATGCCAGCAACACGTGACAAAGAAGTTGGGAAAGGTGGCAATAAACACTGATAAAGTTGAGGAATGCTCATCAAACACTTTTGGAACATCCCACAGGTGTGCAGGCTAATTGGGAACAGGTGGGTGCCATGATTGGCTATAAAAACAGCTTCCATGAAATGCTAAGTCATTCACAAACAAGGATGGGGTGAGGGTCACCACTTTGTAAGCAAATTGTCAAACAGTTTTAGAACAACATTTCTCAACGAGCTATTGCAAGGAATTTAGGGATTTTACCATCTACGGTCTGTAAAATCATCAAAATATTCAGAGAATCTGGAGAATTCACTGCACGTAACCAATGAAATTACAGACTTTTGATCTTTCAGGCGGTACCGCACCAAAAACAGACATCAGTGTGTTAAGGATATCACCACATGGACTCAGGAACGATTCATAAAACCACTGTCAATAACTACAGTTTATTGCTACATCTGTAAGTGCAAGTTAAAACTCTGCTACGCAAAGCTAAAGCCATTTATCAACAACACCCAGAAACGCTGCTGGCTTCGCTGGGCCTGAGCTCACCTAAGATGGACTGATGCAAAGTGGAAAGGTGTTCTGTGGTCTGACGAGTCCACATTTCAAATTATATTTGGAAACTGTGGACGTGGTGTCCTCCGGAACAAAGAAGAAAATAACCATCCGGATTGTTATAGGCGCAAAGTGTAAAAGCCAGCATGTGTGATGGTATGGGGGTGCATTAGTGCCCAAGGCATGGGTAACTTACACATCTGTGAAGGCACCATTAATGCTGAAAGGTCCATACAGGTTTTGGAACAACATATGTTGTCATCCAAGCAAAGTTATAATGGACGCCCCTGCTTATTTCAGCAAGACAAGTGTTACAACAGCGTGGCTTCGTAGTAAAAGAGTGCGGGTACTTTCCTGGCCCGCCTGCAGTCCAGACCTGTCTCCCATGGAAAATGTGTGGCGCATTATGAAGCATAAAATAGGACAGCGGAGACCCCGGACTGTTGAAGGACTGAAGCTCTACATAAAACAAGAATGGGAAAGAATTCCACTTTCAAAGCTTCAACAATTAGTTTCCTCAGTTCCCAAACGTTTATTGAGTGTTGTTAAAAGAAAAGGTGATGTAACACAGTGGTGAACATGCCCTTTCCCAACTACTTTGGCACGTGTTGCAGCCATGAAATTCCAAGTTAATTATTATTTGCCAAAAAAAATAAAGTTTATGAGTTTGAACATGAAATATGTTGTCTTTGTAGCATATTCAACTGAATATGGCTGGAAAAGGATTTGCAAATCATTGTATTCTGTTTATATTTACATCGAACACCATTTCCCAACTCATATGGAAACGGGGTTTGTATTTTTGAAGGTGAAAACTAGCAAACGCCCCCCACATCATATGTTTCAGTCCCTGGCCCCCAGTGGAAAGAAATTATGCAGCCCTGGTGTACAGTGTGAAGCCCGCACAATCCCAAACTACTGAATATTTGTCTCAACAAAACATCCAACTAAGTTGGACTAAAAAGATGTCCAAGCACAAACTGCCAGGCTGGTTCATGTTTACCCAGAAAAAATAACTAAATGTAATTGTAGACTTCCCGCTAATAAACTGTTCCAGACCAAAATCAGTTTTATGCATCTTGAAATAGGCAGATGACACGAGCCAAGGAAATAAAAGAAATAGAAAAAGTGGGCCAGTCGGTATGAGATGAAGTCACTGACCACGGCCCACAGAAAAGTGCAACTGCAACTTTGGCATCAGTGAAAGGCAGATGTTCACTTGCTCCTGCTTTATTCCAAAATATGCTAATGTTTCTGTTTATTACAGAGGCAGTGAACGCACCAACTATGTTTTTAAGACGTGTGATCAGCTTGAGATCAGCACAAAGTAAGAAACAGTATCAAATGAAAGGAAAAGGCCCAAAAAAGGTAAACGTGCACACGTAGGACTTGTTCCCTTTTTTGGGGGAATTGGCCACCTGCCTTGACTCACATACGAACTTGAAGTGTTATCCCATTCCTCACCCATAGGCTTCAATGTGATTTTGCAGCTACTACAGCTTCAACTCTTCTGGGATAAGGCTGTCCACAAGGTTGCAGGGTGTCTTTATAGCAATGTTCCACCATTCTTCCAAAAGCGCACTAATGAGGTCACACACTCAGTCTCCGTTCTAGTTCAACCCAAAGGTGTTCTATTGGGTTCAGGTCAGGACTCTGTGCAGGCCAGTCAAGTTCATCCACACCAGACTCTGTCAACCATGTCTTTATGGACCTTGCTTTGGTGCACAGTCATGTTGGAAGAAGAAGGGGTCTTCTCCAAACTGTTCCCACAAGGTTGGGAGCGTGGAATTGTCCAAAATGTTTTGGTGTCCAAGTTTCTTTCAATGAATCAAATGGGTAAAGTCCAACTCCTCCATACTCAATTCAGTCTGAAATGTAGCGTTCTCCTGGCAACCTCCAAACCCAGACCGGTCCATCAGATCGCCAGATGGAAAAGCGACATTCATCAGTCCAGAGAAGGCGTCTCCACTGCTCTAGAGTCCAGTGGTGATGTCCTTTACACCTCTGCATCCCACTCTTTGCATTGGACTTGGTGATGCACGGCTTAGATGCAGCTGCTCGGCCATGGAAACCCATTCCATCAAGCTCTCTGCGTACTGTACGTGGGCTAATTGATGACGGACGAAAAGATCATCAGTGTGACGTCTGTTGGGCATCGTGATGCGGGTGGCACTCTTTCAAGATGCAGATCGGGCTCGGACACAGCGTAAGGTAAGAAATAATGCTATATTCAAACTAAAAACACACTAAGAACAGAAACACTGGCACTAGACACAAAAGGCAAAACAAACCGAACTAGCATGGGAGCTAGATAGAACCAAAAGCGTAGCGCGGAAGCTAGCGAGTACAAAAATGTTTTACCAGAATAGGGAATGGAATCAGGATCGTCACTAAATGCGTGTGCCACAAACTTATGAAGCGAGAACAAGTCACTGAACGGGCAGGCTTAAATAAGGATGTAATCAACAAACAGGTGTGAGTCCCGAAACAAATAAGCAACCATGGAGACAGAACAAACAAGGAAGAGCACAAATTAACTAAAAAATCCACAAAACATACGATCCGGGTAGCGGATCATGACAATCAGGACTCCTTGTCCTCCTATGCAGGGGACCGCAAAAAGCCGATCTCGGACCAGTTTGTTTGTGTTTATTATGTTAGATCCACTATGGACTGGACTCTCACTATTATGTTAGATCCACTATGGACTGGACTCTCACACTATTATGTTAGATCCACTATGGACTGGACTCTCACACTATTATGTTGAATCCACTATGGACTGGACTATCACTATTATGTTAGATCCACTATGGACTGGACTCTCACACTATTATGTTGAATCCACTATGGACTGGACTCTCACTATTATGTTAGATCCACTATGGACTGGACTCTCACACTATTATGTTAGATCCACTATGGACTGGACTCTCACACTATTATGTTAGATCCACTATGGACTGGACTCTCACACTATTATGTTAGATCCACTATGGACTGGACTCCCACTAGTATGTTAAATCCACTATGGACTGGACTCTCACACTATTATGTTAGGTCCACTATGGACTGGACTCTCACACTATTATGTTAGATCCACTATGGACTGGACTCTCACACTATTATGTTAGATCCACTATGGACTGGACTCTCACACTATTATGTAAGATCCATTGCACAGGTCGCCTAGTTTTCCTTGCCCTGATGTGAGATCTGAACCAAGCATGTGGTTTGGTTTGTGCAGCCCTTTGAGACACCCTGGATTCAGGTCTATATAAGTAAACATTGATTGATTAATTGTTCTTATATAATAAAGCACCGTCTTTGTACTTTCAAACAAAATGCAAGTTTGGAATGATTTTTTTTTTCCACTCCCCAAAGTCGAGGTAGAAAAAACAAAACTATCAGTGTAGTTTCTATAGAGGTCTGAAGTGTTCCCTGAAGACACATGTTGGCCCCAATTCTACATTCAGTGTGACGGGCGAGGACGCTAATTGCAGCAGCCCCTCCAGAAGTGTCAAGAATAGCCAAACCTCAGCACCGCCGCGTCATTTCATCTTTTTGCAGATGAAAAGGCGCAGAAGACAATCCATCAAAGAGTCCGACCCTCCTAAGAAGGTCCGAGGACTATGACTTCACTCACACAGACCGCGGCACTCGCCTCCGTTTTGGAGAAGTCATTTCTCCTTCAAATGTGCTCTGTGATCACACGCTCTAACATTTAGCAGTCGGGAAGAGAGCAGGAACACTCTCAGCATGTGCTGCACTACATCAAATAGGCCGGGAAAAAGTGTTCATAAAAGCGCAAAATATGCACGTCATCGGAAAACAGCTGGGGGTCGGATTCCTGCGAAGGCATGATAGTCATCAGAGACCATTCAGTTTTTCACTTCACGCAAACTGTGTTCACAACTATCATTGAAACTATCTTCATATTTTTAGTCCATGTCACGATACAACATATATATCTGCATATTTTACCTTAGCCTTGAATGAAGACTTGACACATATAATGACAGCAGCATGATGATTCTATGTGTCTACATTCAAACATTCTTCTTCATACTGCATTCATATATGCTACTTTTACACTTTCATGCAGAGAGGGAATCACAACTAAAAGTGTATTTATTAAACAGTTATTAAGCAGTGGCACAAACATTCAGAAAGTGCAAGATTGTCAGGGACATTTGAAAACCAGCTATTAGTGCACTTTTGTGCATGATGTCACGAAGATGACATCAAAACACTAAATTAAAGTGCAATTTTGTACAGAATGCCACTACAATAATTTACAACAAATAAAGTGCACTTTTGTGCATGATGTCACTGAGATGACATATCAAAACACTAAATAATTCAAGTGCACTTTTTGTACAGAACGCCACCACAATAGTTTAAAACAAACAAAGTGCACTTTTGTGCATGATGTCACTAAGATGACACATCAAAACAAAACTAAATTAAAGTGCACTTTTTGTATAGAACGCCACTACAATAGTTTAAAACAAACAAAGTGCACTTTTGTGCATGATGTCACTAAGACGACATATCAAAACAACACTAAATAAAAGTGCACTTTTTGTACAGAACGCCACCACAATAGTTTAAAACAAACAAAGTGCACTTTTGTGCATGATGTCACTAAGATGACATATCGAAACAACACTAAATTAAAGTGCACTTTTTGTACAGAACGCCACTATAATAGTTTAAAACAAAGTGCACTTTTGTGCATGATGTCACTAAGATGACATCAAAACACTAAATTAAAGTGCACTTTCTGTACAGAACACCACTACAATAGTTTAAAACAAACAAAGTGCACTTTTGTGCATAATGTCACTAAGATGACATATCAAAACAACACTAAATAAAAGTGCACTTTTTGTACAGAACGCCACCACAATAGTTTAAAACAAACAAAGTGCACTTTTGTGCATGATGTCACTAAGAAGACATATCAAAACACTACATTAAAGTACACATTTTGTACAGAACGCCACTGCAATAGTTTAAAACAAACAAAGTGCACTTTTGTGCATGATGTCACTAAGATGACATATCAAAACAACACTAAATTAAAGTGCAATTTTTGTACAGAATGCCACTACAATAGTTTAAAACAAACAAAGTGCACTTTTGTGCATGATGTCACTAAGAAGACATATCAAAACACTACATTAAAGTACACATTTTGTACAGACTGCCACTACAATAGTTTAAAACAAACAAAGTGCACTTTTGTGCATGTCACTAAGATGACATATCAAAACATCACTAAATTAAAGTGCACTTTTTGTACAGAACACCACTACAATAGTTTAAAAAAAACAAAGTGCACTTTTGTGCATGATGTCACTAAGATGACATATCAAAACACTAAATTAAAGTGCACTTTTTATAAAGAACGCCACTACAATAGTTTAAAACAAACAAAGTGCACTTTTGTGCATGATGTCACTAAGATGACATATCAAAAGAACACTAAATTCAAGTGCACTTTTTGTATAGAACACCACTACAATAGTTTAAAACAAAGTGCACTTTTGTGCATGATGTCACTAAGATGACATATCAAAACAACACTAAATTAAAGTGCACTTTTTGTACAGAACGCCACTACAATAGTTTGAAACAAACAATGTGCACTTTTGTGCATGATGTCACTAAGATGACATATCAAAACTAAACTAATTTGAAATGCACTTTTTGTACAGACACCACTACAATAGTTTAAAACAATTAAAGTGCACTTTTCTGCATGATGTCATTAAGATGACATATCAAAACAAAACTACATTGAAATGCACTTTTTGTACAGACACCACTACAATAGTTTAAAACAAACAAACTGCACTTTTGTGCATGATATCACTAAGATGACATCAAAACACTAAATTAAATTGCACTTTTTATAAGGAACGACACTACAATAGTTTAAAACAAATAAATTGCACTTTTTGCATGATGCCACTAAGATGACATATCAAAACAACACTAAAATAAAGTGCAATTTTTGTACAGAACACCACTACAATAGTTTAAAACAAATAAATTGCACTTTTGTGCATGTCACTAATACTACATGTCAAAACAACACTAAATTAGAGTGCACTTTTTGTACAGAACGCCACTACAATAGTTTGAAACAAACAAACTGCACTTTTGTGCATGTCACTGAGATGACATATCAAAACACTATATTAAAGTGCACTTTTTGTACAGAACACCTCTACAATAGTTTAAAACACATGAAGTGCACTTTTGTCCATGATATCACTAAGATGACATATCAAAACAGTACATTAAAGTGTTCTTTTTGTACAGAACACCACTACAATAGTTTAAAACAAATAAAGTGCACTTTTGTGCATGATGTCACTAAGATGACATATCAAAACACTAAATTAAAGTGCACTTTTTGTACAGAACGCCACTACAATAGCTTAAAACAAACAAAGTGCACTTTTGTGCATGATGTCACTAAGATGACATATCAAAACAACACTAAATTAAAGTGCACTTTTTGTACAGAACGCCACTACAATAGTTCAAAACAAACAAAGTGCGCTTTTGTGCATGTCACTAAGATGACATATCAAAACAACACTAAATGAAAGTGCACTTTTTGTACAGAACACCACCACAATGGTTTAAAACAAACAAAGTGCACATTTGTGCATGATGTCACTAAGATGACATATCAAAACAACACTAAATTAAAGTGTACTTTTAGTACAGAACGCCACTACAATAGTTTAAAACAAACAAAGTGCACTTTTGTGCATGATGTCACTAAGAAGACATATCAAAACACTACATTAAAGAACACATTTTGTACAGAACGCCACTACAATAGTTTAAAATAAACAAAGTGCAATTTTGTGCATGATGTCACTAAGATGACATATCAAAACAACACTAATTTAAAGTGCACTTTTTGTACAGAACACCACTACAATAGTTTAAAACAAAAAGTGCACTTTTGAGCATGATGTCACTGTTGATGTGGAAATGGTTGCTTGGGCATTTTGTGGGTGTGGCACCGGCTGGAGATGTTGACATGCGGAGTTTCAAGCACTCCTCATTCTTTAGCGGGTGACTTTTCTTTTCCAAAGCTACATATTAGCAGTAATGCTACTTTTTCTAGCAACGCTTTTGCCGCATACTCGACATAATACTGAAGTCTGTTCAACATCTTCCCGCTTGAAGCCAAACCACCGCCAGACTGTTTTTCTTAGGAATCAATTATTCTTCCTTCATTTGTTACCAGATTCGCACCTTCTTTCTCTCAGATTACCACTCGCATCGCTCCGTTAGCACCACAGCTAACGTTACCCATGCCGCTACTTCTCTGCTCGGCGAGGGTGTACGACATTGCACCCGCGACAGTATGTGACCTAAGTAAAAAGGTGCGCTTGTTTTATGTCTCTGTGAAAAGGAGAGACAAGAAATAATGAGAAATGCAACTGCGTGAGAACATCTACTTAAATATCGC
This sequence comes from Nerophis ophidion, assembly GCF_033978795.1. Taxonomy (NCBI): domain Eukaryota; kingdom Metazoa; phylum Chordata; class Actinopteri; order Syngnathiformes; family Syngnathidae; genus Nerophis; species Nerophis ophidion. The sequence continues at coordinate 17,104,863 of NC_084639.1, forward strand.
ATAGAGACAAACCCGAGATATATCGAGTATATTCCGTGTATCACCCAGCTCTAACTGAAACCACAAAAACTGAGGACTGTATGGACTTGATGAATATCCTGGTTAGTTCAAAACAACAGCACACACAATGTTGGAATTAAGAACATTTGTGCAAATATTAAAGCAGATTTGTACGTGCTATCATCATGTAATGGTGCTAGTGTCTTGAGCATGAGCTAAAAAGCTGAATTGGTTTAGGGCAGGGGTGCCCACACTTTTTCTGCAGGCGAGCTACTTTTCAATTGACCAACTCGAGGGGATCTACCTCATTTATATATATCATTTATATTTATGCAAGAGACATTTTTGTAAACAAGTTAAATGTGTTTAATGATAATACAAGCATGTGTAACACATATAGATGTCTTTCTTTCACGAAGACAAGAATATAAGTTGGTGTATTACCTGATTCTGATGACTCGCATTGATTGGAATCAGACAGTAATGATGATAACGCCCACATTTTCAAATGGAGGAGAAAAAAAGTGGTCCTTTCTGTACAATACCACATGAAAGTGGTTGGTTTTTGGCATCTAATTCATCCAGCTTCCATACACGTGATGTGCACGCCAGCTTTCTGAGGGATCGCTTGTGCAAGCCAGTTTTCCGAGACTCTGTATTTAGTTAGCGCAGGCAGCATGAAGCAGGGCTTTTATTATGAAGATAGGAAATGTGCCGTCGGCCTTTAGAGTTTTGACGGAAGTCTGTTGAAATAAAAAGTGTTTCTCGCCTTCCTCTCTGTCATTTTTTCATAATAATGAACTGGCAGCAGCCAGCGTCATCTCACAAGACCCTCGGGTGCCGTGAATGTCAATCAAGCAAGCTACGTAATTTGCCGCCAATGTTTTTCTTGTAAAGTGTATGGAAGCTGGATGAATTAGATGCCAAAAAGCAACCACTTTCATGTGGTATTGTACAGAAAAGACAACTTTTTTTTCTCCTCCATTTGAAAATGTGGGCGTTATCATCATTACTGTCTGATTCCAATCAATGCGAGTCATCAGAATCAGGTAATACACCAACTTATATTGCTTGTCTTTGTGAAAGAAAGACATCCATATGTGTTACACATGCTTGTATTATCATTAAACACATTTAACTTGTTTACAAAAATGTCTCTTTCATAAATAAATAAATATAAATGATATATATAAATGAGGTAGATCCCCTCGAGTTGGTCAATTGAAAAGTAGCTCGCCTGCAGAAAAAGTGTGGGCACCCGTTTTAGGGTTTTTTGTTTTTTTGCCAGGCAGGAAGGATGACTTGAAGCAATGCATGTGATGATTCCAATAAAAGTTAAGTGCGGTATTAGACTGTCGTCATCCAAACACATGAAACACATGATGGACGTGTGGATGGAGCACACATGGTGTTTGCATTTACAAATTATAGGCCTGCACTTTTCTTTTTTTTCCCCCCCCCTTCTTCCCCTCCTCCTGAGATAGGATCGACAAGGAGGATAAGGAAAAGTGGAGAGGTCAGTTTAGAGAGGGAAATGGAGCAAAAAGTATGCACACGCTTTTGTGGGGTTCAGCCTCATTTTTTCTGTCAGACGATAACAAAAGGATTGAAAAAAACAGGATTGTGGGGGTTCAAAAGTCCAAGCACACTTTAAAGATGGCGGGCCAAACAGGATGAATATACATTGAGCCTTAAGAGGTGTGGTTCTCCCCGTGTTGAATGGCGTACCACAGGGTTCAATATTAGCACCGCTGTTCTTCTCCTTGAACAATCTTTGTGATAAAATACCAGATGTTGCGTTCCATTTCTATGCAGATGTTGTTCATCGCCCTCTGCAGTGCAAACCTTTGAACTCTGGCTGTCTGCTTTTGATGTTGTTCAGTCCCAGCTGACCCAACCTAGGCTCGTGCTACAAACCCCGTTTCCATAAGATATGTAATCCTCCATGTTAAAAGTGCAAGCGAGAGGAAAAAATAAAGGATAGCTGCTTGTTGTCACTTCTTCTGCAGCCGAGTAGTCGCCAGAAGGATCACTAGCGCCCTCTACCACCAGGAGGCGGGAGTCATTTAATGACTCATATTTGACACACGCAGCTACGGTATATTAATAAAATATAGCTGCTTACTGTTCTTTTTAGCATATTCAATATCTTGGACCTTAAATCCTACTGAATAGCTCTTAATCTTCTTCCCTTTATGTGATTTCAAATGATTGAAATCAGCCTCCTCCATTTTGAAAATGATGACAGGTGAAGTGTCACTCGTGACGTGACGAGTTTGAACCCGGGGAAATTCTAGGCATATGCTAATTATTTGGCGAAACGAGTTTGACCCGGCGGAAATTCTAGGCAGATGCTAATTATTTGGCGAAACGAGTTTGACCCGGCGGAAATTCTAGGCATATGCTAATTATTTGGCGAAACGAGTTTGATCCGGCGGAAACTCTAGACATGCGCTAATAAAAATAATATTTTGCGAAACGAGTTTGAGCCGGCAGTATTTCTAGGCAGGCGCATACTATATACCGGGCGGCAGTTCAAGGAAATACGGTATTTGGACTTTTTGTCTGTTTTCCTGTGTGTAGTGTTTTACTTCCTGTCTTGTGCTCCTATTTTGGTGGCTTTTTCTCTATATTTTGGTATTTTCCTGTAGCAGTTTCATGTCTCCCTTTGGGCGATATTTCCCG